>NC_081190.1:38164173-38221673 GCF_902713425.1 Acipenser ruthenus | reverse complement strand
GAGGTAGAGATAACAAACAGGCTTGTATACATATAAAAAATAGCGTATTGTAGGTTAGATTAACAATAAAAGCATGTATTGTAATAAACCGTCAAAATGGCGGCTTTTGGCGGTTCTAGGTAGACGTGCTTATAACTTTTTTTTTATTTTTGCGATTCTGACTTTCAAACACTGTCAGGCTATTTAATACATGTATTTAGGAAGTCAAGAACAGACAGCCATGGATCTGTAACACACGCAGAGTAATTTAAATTTTAAACGTGCAAACCATCAAAATGACTGCTTTGACGGTTTTAGTTAAGGAACATGTTAGAGATTAAAACTGATTTGACTCTCCCCAATCAAAAAAATATTTTTTTTAAAGAAGAAAGTACATCAGATTGTAGCTGGTCAACATCCCTCAGAACCACGGGAGTCTGCTCAGAACTTTCTTTTCAGAGCCATATAGAGTTGAAGGACAGGCTATTGTTAGCATCAGCTGAAAGAGGAGCTGAAGAGCAATATGATGCCAACCTCATACGCCGAACGTTTTTTTTAGATCAATCGGAACTGGATTGCTTAATGACTCACTCGAGTTTCAGATCAAGCCCTGGAAACCCCAGATGTTACAGATGAAGTCCTGATTGAAAAGGTAAATTAAGCTGCTAGTTTGGAGACAGAGAGATAACAGAAAATGAAGAAAAGTGTTGTCGTCAAAGCGACCCGAGCTTATGAGTTCCAAGCTGAAGTAAAGGTAAATGCCAACATAGCTCAGCACCACAAACGTGAGAAAAAACAGCCTGTTCAGTTAGAGACAAATAACACTGCCCTGCAGTTCCTCTGCAAGAAAAGAGTAAAAAGAGAGTAGTAGCAGCTGACAGTGGAGTAGAACCAGACACTCGAGAGATAGTACAAGAACTGAAAACTGAAATGGCTGAAATGCGAAAGATGCTGATGGCCTCAAAGGAAAACAACTACAAGCAACCACAGCGGAGGCAGAGAGGAACCCTGCAACGAACGCCAAGTAAGGGCTGTGAAGCATGCATCACCATTGGGGAAGGGGAGTCTTGCAACCACTGCTACAGGTGCGGCCAGATAGGACAAGATGGTTTCAGGGAAACGGAGAAGGGTTGCTGTAAAGGGACCAACAGTAACCCAGGAAACAGCATCCCAACAATGTAATAGCTATTCAATCAAGGCAGTCACCACTGGAAGAAGCAAGACAGGTCAAAATCACCATTTGGTGCGGCGGCGCTCAAAAGATTGCCAGACACACAACTGGAAACAACACTAGTCTTCGCAGAATGCCATAGGCCATAGAACAGGGCCAGCAATGAAGAACAGACCAGAGAAAAGCTTGCTCAGTCTAAAGTCACATACCTCGACCCTACGCATGAAGCAAAGTGCCTGAATTTAATTGGGAAGTGTATAGTGCATTGTGTACTGGACAACGTGCCAACGTTGGGGACCCAAGCCAGCATGATCAACGAGGGATGGAGAAAGAAGTATCTCCCCCACACTAACATCAGGTCAGTTGAGGAATTGCTGGGGCCTGGGACATTGAGTGGATTTGCGGTTAACCAGGCAGATTCCTTTTTCTGGTTGGATTGAAGTGAGTTTCCATCTGAAGCAGGATATCAACTTCAATGCAAAGCTCAGAGTTCTGATATTAGTGTCCAGTAACCCCAAAGTGGCTGAAAAACCAATCATCGGATACAATGTCATTGAGAAAGTGAACGACTGAACGACTCCATTGCGATCAGCTGCGGGGCAGGCAGTGATAGGGTAAACCATGGTGCTGGGCTGATCACAGGGAGGAGTTTGGTAGTACAAAGGGGATGCAGTTACGTAAGTACAGCCCCTAACACTGAATGAGTAACCAAGCTGGTAACCAAGCGTGCTGTTTTTGTTTTACAGAGGAATAGGAGCCAGGGAGCCAGCACGTACACCTGAACACTAACCTCACAGCACGGGACAAGACTGCACAGCACCACACAGCACCGCAAGCACCACCTGAAAGCAACAGAGCACTTTTTCAAGCACAAAGATTTCACTGTGGATTGTATATCTTGTATGTAAATATTATTGTTTGGAGACTGTCAATCGCGCCGTATGTCCCCCGATACCATTGCCGGTAAAGGGGTGGAGTTTTTGTGTTAATTTAAAATAAATACGTATTGGTTTTGACCTGGGACATTTGATTTGGACATTCACTTTTTCACCCGCTCCACTCACATCCTGACAAAGAGACATTACCAAAATAAGCTATCAGCATGGTGGTAGCAGCATTCTCCATGAAGCCTGAAGCAGCAAAGACCTTGTTACAAATTATCCAGACGGGATGTCTCAGAAGTGGAATTGGCTTGGTCAAGACTGGAAAGAAAAACATTGTCCTTCCACCAGGTCAAATGACTACAGTCCGTTGTCATGCACAGAAAATGCTGTTCATATCTGATGAAAAAGCCACATTAGCCTGAAGGTCTGAGCATCAGTGAGGAATTAGTAACACTCTCAAGGAGAGGCTCATCCAGGACAACTATCCCGATGGTAAATAACACCAGTCACAACATTGTACTGGAAAAACTAACAGTATTGGGACACCTTCAGCCAGTGAAACAGTCTATCCAGCTTCAGTGAGACCTGTAGAAGTGAGACCCTGCCAGCCAGACAGGGGGATACAGTGTAAGATGACTTAAGGAGGAGACACCAATGGCCTAGGAAAGCAGTTTAAACACCATTGTCCAGAGGAAGTGCCAAAGGATGGTAACAGAAACATGCAAATCCAGGACTGGGACCCCCTAGTGAGATTGGACCACCTAATTGAAGAACAACAGGCAGTGGTGAAAAAGATGCAGAGAGACGAGTGCAACACATTTGCAAGAGACGACCATGATATAGGATCATGGCAGCAGTGTGGAGTGTGTGGCAGCAGTGTGGAGTAGTGGTTAGGGCTCTGGACTCTTGACCGGAGGGTCGTGGGTTCAATCCCCAATGGGGGACACTGCTGCTGTACCCTTGAGCAAGGTACTTTACCTAGATTGCTCCAGGAAAAACCCAACTGTATAAATGGGTGATTGTATCTAAAAAAAAATAATGTGATATCTGTATAATATGTATAATGTGATATCTTGTAACAATTGTAAGTCACCCTGGATAAGGGCGTCTGCTAAAATAAATAAATACATAAATAAATAAATAAATAAATAAATAAATAGGATGCATCCCATCACTGAGAATGGACATCAATTTAAAAGGCACAACACCAGTACAAAAGACAAATATTTCCATCCCAAAACCTACATAAAGTGAAGGTTTTGGGATTGCAGGATCTGTTGAACAGAGGCTGGATCAGAAATCAAGATCATCTTATTCATCACTGATCGTCTGTGTGAGGAAGAAAGACAGAGAGCTTGGGCTTTGCTGTGACCATAGGGAATTGAACCGCAAGTCCTTCCCGGATAGACACCCCAATCCCATGTCTAAGTGGCAGTTCCTGGTTTTCTGTTGTGGACCAAGGGAAGGCATACCACCAAGGGTTCCTTGATAAACAAAGCTGCTTTCATGTCACCTTGGGGTTGTACGAATGGGAGCGGATTCCCTACAGGCGCAGTGCAGCACCAGCAGAATTTCAGCGAAATATGGAGTACTTGACGGGTCTGCAAGATGAGATATGCCAGCCTTACCTGGACGATAAGCTGGTGCACAGTAAATCCTTTGAGGACCAAGTAAGACATATCCAGACAGTTCTTCACAGGAACCAGCAATATGGAATCAAGCTCACGGCCAAGAAATGCGAGATGTTCTGTCGCAAGGTGAGGTACCTGGGGAAGATGGTGTCTGAGGAGGGTTACACAATGGACCCAGCTGAAATTGCACTGATGCAGGCTTTGAAGGAGAAGCGTCCCACCACTGTAGGAGAGTTGAGGAAAATATTAGGCTTTGTCTCTTATTATCGTACTTATATCCAGAACTTTTCTTGTCGCGCTAAGCATATATGAATTACTATCAGTCAACTAAGGCATCATCAAGGCCACGGCACGCCACATCGCAGCGTCTCAGAATCAGCAGAGGCGGGGTTCATCAGAAAAGCTAGGCCAAGCTTCAAGCTGCACACCCATCAAGTGGACAGATGAATACCAGGAGATCCTGAACCAGGTGATTGATTGTCTCTCCCGTGTTGACATATCCTGATTTTGCCCAGCCCTTTGTGCTTCACTAAGATGCGTCCTATGAAGGATTAGGTGCAGTAGTGTACCAACGGCAAGATGGGATGGACTCTCAGTTCACCTGAGAAGAAGTATCGCATGCATTCTGGGAAGCTAGAGTTCTTGGCTCTGACGTGGGTGATCTGTGAGCGATTCCATGACTACTTGTACTATGCACTGTTCTTCGTCGTCTATACAGACAAGAACCCCCTCTGGACATAGGTGGGTGGCAGAACTCGCTGATTTCAATTTCACCATTAAATATCATCCAGGTCGAACCTACCGTGATGCTGATGGTCTGTCAAGCATGCCACTGGACACTAATCAACTGCTCAAACTGTGCACTGAGGAGATCCATTCTGACATAGTCAGTGCCACAAGGCAAGGAGTCAAAGTAACACAGGAAAAACAATGTCATGGGTTAACACTGTGGCTGTGAACACCTTGCAAATACAATGAGAAGAAGACATTATTCAGGCAACTATACAAACCATTCCAAGGGAGATCATCAGAAAGGCACAAGAGAAAAATCAGGTGATATGTCAGGTTTTACAGTACCTGCTGAGAGGGCAATGACCCAGTGAGGAAGAAAGGAGAAGAGAACACAGAGATGTAGTTGCACGACTGAGAAAGTGGGAAAGATTGTGCATTGGCCAAGATAGAACTCTGTTTCACTAGACAGCATCCCAAAGTCAGTTAGTCCTCTGCAAAGAAGACAAGGAACACACCAGGAAATGGGAAATTTGGGAATGGAGAGAACATTGACCCTTATCCAGGACACGTTTTATTGACCCAGGATGCAGTTGGAGGTAGAACATTTTGTGATCTGTGTGAGTGTCTGAAGAAGAGGAAACTGCCAGACCAACCTGTGCACCTATTTTAAGTATCAAGACTACATACCCTTTCGAGTTGGTGTCAATCGATCTTTGTAGACTTTGTTTTCAAATTTGGTTTCCCCAAAATAATTCACCATGACATGGGAAAGGAATTTGAGAACCAGTTAATGACCAAACTGATGGAGCAGTGTGGAATCCATGGCTCACACCCTATCACCCACATGGTAGAGGCCAGGTGGAGAGGTTCATTAGAACACTGCTGGGAATGCTGAGGACTCTTACTGAAGAGCAAAAAGTGGACTGGAAGGCATCTCTGGCAAAGGTGGTGCACGCGTACAACTGTACAAAACATGAAGCCACTGGGTTTTCTCTGTTTCATCTGTTGTTTGGATGTTCCCCACGATTGCCAGTAGATCTTCTGTTTGACCTGACTGGAGGGTGAGCATGGGACTTACCAGGACTATGTGGATAAATGGAAGGGACAAAAGACAGAGGCCTATCAGATTGCATTGAAATCTGCCAGTCAGGGAGCTGCAAGACGCAAGGGATATTATGTGCAGATATACGGTGCAGATCTTCAGCCTAGAGGATGTGTGCTGATTTGGAATCTGTCAGAGAGAGGGGGTCCAAACAAGATTCATTCATATTTGAGGTGAGGCCGGAAGATGGTAGAGGACAAGAGTAATTCATGCAATCTACTTTTGCCATGTGATAATTTACCGATCAATCAGCTCAGATAATCAGCCCAAAAAGGTTAAACAGAAAGGATCCTCACACTCAAAAGTGAAGGCAAGGCAACAAAAGCCACAAGATCAAGTGAACAGTGACACACAGTTGTGTGAAGACTTGGAAGGAGCTTATTTAGTTTAACCAAGGAGTACTTCGCCTGTAAGAGACACAGGACTTAATCATGATGCATCAACCTTCAATCCCTAACGTGAAGAAGGAATAACACAGATTTTTGGAGTACACAACCAGAGGAAGTGACGAGATCACCGAAGGGGTCATGGATGACCCAAGATCCATTGCAAACTGGGAAGTTGTTTCCCATATGGACACCAAGGAAACCACAAGTGTTTATGGACAAAGCAACAATGAGGGCGAAAGGCACAACAACAAAGATGGCGTTCGACAAGGAAGAAGAGACAACCATAGACGTTGTGAGTAGACACCTGTTAACCCAAGCTGAACTGATTATATATGCAAACCCAAGTTCAAATTGGTTTGGTGACCGAAGAATTTAACTTGCAACCAGACAAGAAAAAAGACAGAGAGAAAGAAATTGGACTGAAAAAAATCTAATTGTTATATTGGATTTGTAATTAGTTATTGTTAATTTAGTGGAAGGAAAATTATACATAAATAGTGTAGCCAGTTAAAACCAATTGATTCTTGACACTTCACAAAGAGAATGTCGGGATGGCATTAAATTTGAGGGGGACAGTGTAGCACAAAGCAAATAGAGTATTATTCAGGGAAAAGGACACCCTCAGAAAAACTAATATAAATATAATTTCAGTCTGGTTACTGTAGTGCAATGCAGGTATTAAGACCACTCTAGTAATAGAGAAGTTACTCAGAGAGCGCTTCCTAACAGTAGCGAGTCAAGCTCAAAAATTATTAAAAAATTGCAAAATTCGCTTAAAGCAACTGTTTTAATACACATAGATTTCTTGCCTGCTATTGTGAAACTGCTCGCTCCTAACAAACCGTTCAATCACAGCTAACATATTTTACACACTCTGCTATTGAACACAGGGCAGGGTGAATGTAGTAATGTGTAGATGGCTGTGTGAAACTGTGAAGTTCACTTGAACTTTTCTTTTACTTTTTGCAGAAAAGCAATAAAGTAAATATGGCACACATGAATGACAATTGTTTGTACCTCATTTAAAGTGTGTAACATATTCTATATTCAAATGTTTCTGTTTGAGTTCCAATTTGGCCTTGCACGACTAGTAATACTGTGCAGCTTTTCTAAACTGGGTTTCCACAACGTTTTTGGATGTGTTGAAGAAAGTGCAGCCTGCCTCATTTGGCCACAAAAAAATATATAATCTAAAAAAGCAAGATGAACAAAACAAAGACCCAGACATAGCATTACACAAATACAAAAAAATCAATGAATACCAACATTCCATAAGAAAGCGCTGCGTACTATCTATGTTTTATTTGCTAAACATTTGCAGATATATTTCTCTGTAAGTCGCCTTAGATAAAGGCGTCTGCTAAATAAACAAATAATAATAATAATAATAATAATAATAATAATAATAATAATAATAATAATAATAATAATAATATAAACCTATTAAATGCATGCATATATAATATATACAACTTTTCTTACAGAACCATAGCTTCAGCAATTCTGATCCCTATGGTAGTCTATGAACAAAGCTAAAATCCAGCACTTTAGTTTCATTTTATAAAAAATGAAAAATAGTCTACCCTACTTGCCCACATTTTCCACTACATAATAATAATAATAATAATAATAATAATAATAATAATAATAATAATAATAATAATAATAATAATACATGCATCTAGATTGTTTTTATTTATTTTATTTATTTGTTTAATTATTTATTCTGTATTGGGGATCCAGTATACCAGTAGTTCACAAAAGTTCAACAAATGTCCACACGAGCATTTTTGTAACTTTCTGGAACTGCGTTCTGTGAGTCTTGCAGCATGTTAGAGTAAGTAGCAGGGTTCAGAAAATTATAGTGTTACATGTCGACACGTGTGTTTTTTTTGTTTTTTTAATATATATATATTTTTTAATCGCTCTTCCTGCAATGATTTAGAGGACAGATTTCAAACCCCAGTGCACTAGAGCGGACATTTTGAAAAGAGCTTTGAAACAAAGTTTAAATGTATACTGGATCCCCAGTAAAAAATAAACAGACTTTAAAGTTAGAAGTGTAAAAAGTGTAAAACTCTAAGTCCCGGTTTGACTGTATTGTATAAATCTGAATCCAGGATTGGTTATAGGGAGCTGTAGGACATGCTGTACTGTGAATCAGAGCTAGAAGTAAATACATATCACCAGTTTGTTTAAGATTACCATTATGATCAATATTAGCAGTACCAGTAGAAACAATATTTGTTTACTATTTTAATGCCAGACTAAGGAAAAGGAGGATGACTAGTTTCGATAACTCTGTCTTGAATATGCACAGCGAATGTTTTAAAACCATGTAAAGCCTACTGTAAGCATTGTAGTTAATGTACATCTAGTCTGCCCAGCAGAAAATGGCCAATTAAAAATGCATGATAATAATGTGGCAATCAAATTGACAGAATAATCACTGTAGAATCTGAACTCTCCACGGGGACATGAATAAACACCTTTTCAAAGGTGACTGTAACTTCTACAGTCTGAAGTAAAATGTATTCATACTCTCAATTGTCAGAATAATTACTGCTAAGTGGTTTTCCATTTCACCTTTTGCATTTTGCATTTTAATTGGAAACTGTTCATGAAGACAAAGAACTTGGACTCAATTGCTAATTGTATCATTCACTTGAATCCCGGCACATGAACTAATTTGTGCAATCCCCGTGCCTAAATGCAAATATACATTTTAAATCACCCGTGCTACATAGCCCAGTTTATACCCAGTGCACCAATACATACACACCACATAAAACATAAAAAACTAAATACGCACCAGGGCGGGGCTCCCTGCCACAGGGAGGTTGTGGTTTGTTCAGTGACATTTTTATCCAATTGCATTTCGTGCAGACATGCCTTGCATCTGTGAGTGCATTGAGAAAAATGGAAGATACAGCAGAAAACCACCATAGAGCTAAACGTGTATATCTAGTATTTACTTTCATTTTGGCACAGTTTATTTGCAGTATTACATGTTTACCTTTATTTTTATTGGTGTAACTTGCTTGCTGTTATTGCAAACAAAATATGTCACCATACAAGATTGAGTCAAACAACAGAAATAAAGACGAATTTGGGGCGCGATTGGTGGACTTTGAAATCAATAACTTCAGAAGAAGGTTTTATTTAGTAAAAACAATGATGATTGGTGATGATGATGAGAAAGATGTGGATGTTGATTTTGCACTGGTGTATACAGCAATAGAGCAATACACCCTGCCATTCATCTCTGCATGCTTTCAATAGAGCAATACTCTCCACCATTCACCTCTGCTTGCTTTCAATAGAGCAATACACTCTGCCGTTCATCTCTGCATGCTTTCAATAGAGCAATACTCTCCACCATTCACCTCTGCTTGCTTTCAATAGAGCAATACACTCTGCCGTTCATCTCTGCATGCTTTCAATACAGCAATACACTCTGCCGTTCATCTCTGCATGCTTTCAATAGAGCAATACACCCTGCCGTTCATCTCTGCATGCTTTCAATAGAGCAATACACTCTGCCGTTCATCTCTGCATGCTTTCAATAGAGCAATACACTCTGCCGTTCATCTCTGCATGCTTTCAATAGAGCAATACACTCTGCCGTTTATCTCTGCATGCTTTCAATAGAGCAATACACCCTGCCATTCATCTCTGCATGCTTTCAATAGAGCAATACACTCTGCCGTTCATCTCTGCATGCTTTCAATAGAGCAATACACTCTGCCGTTCATCTCTGCATGCTTTCAATAGAGCAATACACTCTGCCGTTCATCTCTGCATGCTTTCAATAGAGCAATACACTCTGCCGTTCATCTCTGCATGCTTTCAAGGTTTTTTAGGGTTTTTGTTTCTACCTGAAAGGTTTTCAAATATAGGTACATTTTATAAAACCTAAATCAATAAAAGATATCTTTTTAAAAATCTAAAGTTTGTAAGTACAACATGTCTAATGCATTTTGTAAGTGCGTTAAGGTACTCCTGGTTGTGTGTTAAATTGAACAAGTTTATGCAGGATATCGCTGTGCACCTGATAAATTATGTGTTATGTAAGATATCGCTGTGCACCCAAGAAATTATGACCTGCCTTACTGCTTGATTTAAAGTATAAAAATTGGACCTACTTAACATAGCTTTGGTTTGGTTTGCAAAAATAAAATGTGCTTTCATTTAATTCAGGTGTTCCTAACTGTCATTATAAGATTTGATATACTCTACTTTGATGTCATTCTGTAGACATATCAATCATTCAGATCCAATTATTACTAACCTCTGGATAAGCCTGAGACATGTGGATCTATTCTTCTGATGTTAATATGTCCTGGCTTGTTGTTTTCTGTAATTAGGGGCAGTAGCTTAAAAAATATGTCTCAAATTACGCCAGTATGCTTTGTTTGTAATCAAAGCAAGGAGTGAAGCTGATTTGAGAGCCTGCTGTCTTTATATAAACACTTGATAGTCTTTGTTTCCAGACACCAAGTGACCCCTTGTCTCTTGGCCTTTGTCTTTGCCAGCTGAGAATGCGGTATGGAATACATAAGTGAAATAAAGAGAAGATTCAGTGAAAGAGTGTAAAGGCCTTAAATATGTCTGAAAAAAACAGTTTCCCAATTGATTACAATATGAAATGGTAGCCACATACGTAACCACCACAAAGGATATCAAATAAACACTACAGGTGTCAGGATTGTGAATTAGAAACCTTAGAACTTCCATTCACCGATCAGGAAGCTCTATTCTATGGCACTTCCACGTGGTCAATCCAGTTACACCTTATTTCACATATTTGTTTGTCAAGAACAGGCTGGATGATTTATCTTTATCATGCTGTCATCGTACTTTACTTTTCTAGATTTTGGAAATGAGGGTGTAGGCCAGTGCCATTTTAGTTGTCGTTCCACTAGTCAAAATGCCATGAGGAATTATGTGCTTGTGACTGTAAAAAGAGGACAGGGTTTCCCCTTGGCTCACGGAGGTGAGACCGAACCGACCGGCCTCCAAGTCTAAGAAGCAACTGTTACTTCCCCCAAGGAGAACCTAGAGTGATAGAGAACAGGAAAACAAGAGTGTTAGGATAGATTTGGCACTCAGGAACCTTCCTTTCGGAGGACACGGCTTGCGCTGCTCACCTCTGAGGTTTTGAAGTGAGCTCCCAGCATCTGTGCCACCAATATAAAAAAGGGTTAGTAAAGAAAATAGAGATTAATTAGTGATAATTGATAATAATCAGCACAATAATCAACAAAATATACAGTATATACATATTATTTATTTTTTATTTATGACTAATCTCACAGCTCAACAGACAGGAAAAAAAAACTGTGGGAGGAAACCTCCGGTGGTCCTGGTGGAGCAGTAAACCCCCACTCTAGGCATACTAGGAATATTCAGATTTTTTTTACTGTAGTGTACAGAGCGAGGGGACAAGATATGAAGGTCCTGCCTTGACAAATAATGCAAATGGCTAAACTGAAATGGTTTGGTTGATCTGGAAGGATTGAGTGAGTATGTGGATAAATTCCAGTTTAATCAAGGGTTTAATCAGCAATAAGGTAGAAATGTAGAAAAACAGAAAGTACTGATTAGAGGAGAAACCTCAAAATGGAGCGAGGTAACCAGTGGTGTACCACAGGGATCAGTATTAGGTCCTCTGCTATACCTAATCTACATTAATGATTTAGATTCTGGTATAGTAAGCAAACTTGTTAAATTTGCAGACGACACAAAAATAGGAGTGGCAAACACCGTTGCTGCAGCAAAGGTCATTCAAGATGATCTAGACAGCATTCAGAACTGGGCAGACACATGGCAAATGACATTTAATAGAGAAAAGTGTAAGGTACTACTAAGTACCTTACACTTACTAAGGTACAGGCAATAAAAATGTCCATTAGAAATACCATATGGGAGATACTGAAATTGAAGAAGGAATCTATGAAAATAGACAAGCATTCAAAATTCTAAAAGGTATTGACAATGTCGACCCAAGGGACTTTTTCAACCTGAAAAAAGAAACAAGGACCAGGGGTCACAAATGGAGGTCAGATAAAGGGGCATTCAGAACAGAAAATAAAGGCACTTTTTTACACAGAGAATTGTGGGAGTCTGGAACCAACTCTCCCGTAATGTTGTTGAAGCTGACACCCTGGGATCCTTCAAGAAGCTGCTTTATGAGATTCTGGGATCAATACACTACTAACAACCAAACGAGCAAGATGGGCCGAATGGCCTCCTCTCGTTTGTAAACTGTCCTTTCTTATGTTCTTATGGTGGGACGGTTGTCATTTAGTGAAAAGCAAGCATAGGGAATGGGCGTCACTGCAAATAGCTGCATCTATGAAGAAAAACTGCACTGTTTGTTTGTGAATAAGTATTGGTTGCCGATAACTTTGGCTGCTACGATAACGTTGCATCTAATCTGAGGAGAGAGAGAGTGTCGGTGAACCATTTAAATGTGAAACACAAGTTAAAAAATACACTTGAAAATTATTATTGTTTTAGAAATGTCCTCAGTGTCATTTACTGATCTCCTACTTAAAATATGTAAAGTTATCAGTGGAAGCCACTAACCTCAGGAACTAGAACATTAATTTATTTTTTTTTTAATATCATGTATGGTCTTGATTTTACACAAAATAGTTTCACAGGTGCACATTTTTACCATTTTGAGATGTGATTGACAGGGTTTTAGCTTATATATCCTTTTAAAGCATACAGTGTTATACATTTTTGAAAAGCTGAGTGTCTGTATAACCTGAAAATACCAAGGGTTACACTCTGACATTAAATCAAAATTTACACAAGTAGAAAGCAAAAACTAAAGTAGAAAAAACACGCACATTTGTTTATTTTTTTAAATTGCTTTAAAATATATATTTCATTCATAACAAACATCATCAGTATACTTATTTACATACATATGTTAGAGTATCAATAATGTCTGAGTAACAGTAAACATAAAAAAATGAATTCAGATTTCAAAACTTTTTTCAGAAAAATGCTTAGTGTACTTTGTCCATAAAATGGTAAACAACAACATGTTTTCAAAATAAATAAATAAATAAATAAATAAATAAATAAATACTATATTATATTAACTAATTAATAGCTATACAAGTATTAGACTACATTGGACTACATTCATAAATGGCAAAATGAAAAAGGAACCAATAATGTAAAATAAAAATGGTAACACTAACTACAGCAAAGTTAACTGATGCAATTATAAAACACTTATCGTATTTTAATTATACTAGTTATAGACGTTCTTTAAAAATAAATCGATTTACCAGACACATTTTGTTTTATGAAGTTCATATTACTTTGTAGCTATTCTGATGGTTGCATTTATAAGTAACCATAAAACAAAGCACATACTGCATTAACTTTAGTGCTATGAGGAAATTCTGATGGAAACATTTAACAAATAATTACATGTAACTATTCGGAGATTAAATAAAAAGCAGAGGTAACAAGTAAAACTCTCTGTAAACCCTGTTTCTGTAATATCATTCTTAAATTTTACAAAGTCATTGTAAACACTCCTTTTAATGCAATGCGCATTTAATTAATGATACAGTTCTCTTGGTGTGTGACATCTGAAAAAATTGCATAAACAGCATATTGAATACTAAACCTTGGTTATAGAGTGTCTTCAGCTTTCTACTTAATTTGCATTCCTCACAATAACACTGCACCACTGGTATGCAGTAATTCAGCCTTTTATGCATTTCACAAGAGTACAACATACAGTAGATGGGTAACTCTTATGTGTCTTAAACCTTCATTAGGTGTTTGTTTAAGGAAACCCTTAGGGTCTGTGGCAAAGTGGTTAATAGTGTGCAGGTGCAGGTGATCAAAGAACAGACAGACAATTGTAATCCAGGTGCAAAGGTTTGTTTTCATTTATTTTATGTCCAGTCCTGATGGCAAAACAAACAATAAATAATAATGCTGCTAAGTAATATAGCGGCGGGTATTACTTACATTATAATCCCCTGGTATGTCCCAGAATAACAGTCCCGTTATTGTATCCTCACATTAAACACAAAACACATACACAAGTCTGTTTAGTGCGTGAATTAGTGATTGTGATGTTTATGGTGATGCGAGTGAAGTGCTGTTCCGGATTTGTGCTGGCCTCTGGCGATAGTTCCGGAACGTGTTAGCTGATTCACAATAATACAGGTCTGTCCGTCCTTTTGTTTCTTCTTTGTAAGGCTTTTAAAACTCTTGCTTCCCTGACCTTGTAGCTCTTTAGCTTAGCACGTGGCCCGAAATACACCCATGTTGGGAGTGACTGGCTTTTCATAACTCAGAGTGCAGCTGTGACCTTGGAGGGATGATAAAACCTTTGTTTCTGCTTAATAAGCTGTTTTGAGCCTAAGTACAGCTCATAATCAAACCAATTAAAACTAGTTATAATATTTCTTAAAAGTGACATGCTGTAACTTTAGGTAGGTGTCACAGAATACATAATAACACACTATTGGAACACGTAGGCTTTTTCTGATAACCACACACCTTGTGTGGGGCAGTGTACACATTGGCACAAGCTCTTATTGTTTCATCAGCCTTTGTTCCTTTTCATTATACAACCCGTTACTTAAATGATGAAGGAAGTGAGAAATCATTGAAACTGTCATTGAAATTGTGTGATTTTCCTGTATTTAATGTAAGCTCTGAATCAACGTAAGGTTAATAAACTTAAGCTGTACATAGCTTGTGCACAATAGCAGATTTGCAATCACCAGCCATATCATTCGACCTTGTGATGAATGGGTATAGCGCTATGCTGCCTGTGAGAATTGAGCAAAACGCATATCATTGTTCTTAAATGTAACTTCTTGTTACCTGGGTTTCATTTGTAAAGTGTAAAATAAATGAAAATGTGCTTTGTCTCACACCATGCATAAGAACATCTCTGTGCCATGCCGGCTCAGAAAAAAGCCAACATCTCTGATGCCATGAAAGCTCAGCTCGGCTCAGAAGTAAATAATATCCACACTGATGCCAGTGGATCATAGGATAGTTGACTGCAGAGATGTATCTGTTACCCTTAACCACTTCAACACCATGATGTATGCACATACGTCAAATGAAAACCCACTTACAGTACCATGCCGTACGTGCATGCCTCAATTTTCCCATTCTATTCTATGAGTGTTTCAGGTTTAATTCTCTAAGGCAGTGCTAGTACTGAGGAATGTGCAATGAAAGTCGGGGGAGGGTCAGGTGACATTGGTATCCAATTGTGTGTAGCGATTCCAGTCTAGCTGTGGGCGTTTAGAAGACTGAGATATATTGCGGGAAGCCATTCAACTTTTACAATATATATATAGTGTTTTAAATTATTATTTTTTGTTTTATTATTAGTTTTACTTCTTTAGTTGTAGTTTATATAGTTTTTAGAGAAAGTTAAACATGGCAACGTACGTGGAGAGCGACAACGGGAGTGATGAAGATTTCGAAGATGGTTCGGAGGATTTCGATACCAGCGAAAGTGATGCTGAGTTATCACTCAGCGATGATGATGAAGAGGATGTGGAGCCTAGAACAGCAGGGGACTGGGTGTTTATTACTGATCCCTACGATGATGCCAGTCCTCCATCATTTGATTTCTTCTAATTACAGTCTCCCAAGACCATTCTCACCTCAATGAATAGACATTAATATTTGTATGAAGCTTAACCATGTGAAAATATGTATTTAAAGCAGTATGCATCAATTGGCATACAAATACAATTTAAGCAAAATAGGAAACTTGTTTTCATTCCAAAAGGAGACTCCACCCATTAATCACATACGTTACCAGTTTAACCAGTTAAATAGCTCTCTCTGCCCACAAACCCCTGTCGTTTCTTTGTTTGGTTCACTTACCTGGCACTATTGATTCGACTCTTCGATCTGAAAATCTCATTTTGGCTCCTGAGATCCCAGCCACTCCAGTTCGACCTAACCACAAGAAAACGTCTCGGCTGTCTCTTCAACATGCTTGCACCAATAAAAAGAGGAAATATCAGTCATGGAAAATTCATGGAAAATTCCTCGGCTTCTCAATACCCTGTTCTCCAGGAACATTTCATACAGTGCTGGTGCTTCCCGCGAGGATCTCATCTCCTTGCTAAATCAATCTGAGGCATCAACCTCCAAGTCTCCAGTCCCGTCTTCAGTTGGCGATGCCTCCACCATTTGAGCAGCCCAGTCCGGGAAGGATTCCCCCGACATCATAGTAAAGTCGTCCATTCATGCCAGTTCTGTCTCCAACGCGGACATCCTCCAAGCCCTGCAAACAATTCAAGCTTCAGTCTCCGGGCTGGATACACCTCTCTCTTACCTTGAACACCATCCCATACCTCTCGGTCCTTCTGCATCAGATTTCCTCGCCACTCCATCTCAGCTTCCCGCTGCATCGCCCTGTTTGAGCCCACTCATTACCGGCCCTTCTTTTAATCTTTCTATAGCAGTAGCCAGCTCCGATTCAAATAACCCAGCTCCCCTGCTGCCCAGACCAGCCTTAGTCTCCAGCAAACTCCATACTCAAATTCAAGAAGGTAGGGACATATATAGTTCTTTTGCTTATCTGTTCCCTTGAGGTGCATGATAACTGTGTTGGACTCTGGAGAACTATCTATTGTTTTAAAATCCAAAGACCCTCGGTTGTTCAAAAAACTTACTTTGCCAGAATTTGTTACAGCATTCAGTCTGTACAGAGACATTCTCTGTGACATATTTCACGTGTGGCGTCAGGAGTTGGACGGTTATCTTAGCCTCGTGACTGATTTGTCTATAAGATACAGAGTTTCAGCTTTTTACGACTATCACAAGTCTTTTTCAGCTAAGGCTGCTGCAATTCTGGAACAATTTAGCACCAGTTAACTGGGGCATCTTAGACAATAAGCTGTTTTGTCGTCACTTTGCCGGCCTGAAAGCTTTTACTTGCATGGTTTGCAGCTCCAGCTTCCACAGAACTAACCTCTGCCCCCTTTCAGCCCAATCTGCTTTAAACCAGCAAATGCAGTCCCACGTTTCGCCGGAAGTTCCAAGCTGTAGTTCCTTCCAATCACAGTTTTCAGTTAATTTACCTCGCCAGTCATGGGTTCCTCATAATCCTTCTCTGCTCATTTACCCAGCCCAATCTAATGACAAGCGAGGGAGGCAGGTTCTCTTTTCTTCCGGGAGACAAACCTGCAATAACTTTAATGAGAACGTCTGTGCATATTCCCCCTGTACTTTTCTCCACATCAGTAGTTTCTGCGGCGATAGCCAAAGCAAATGCATCTGTCCCAGACACGACCGCACTGCGTCTGCGCAGAAATGCCTAAGCCTTCCGTCTACCCCCATTAATATAGTAGCGCTGGCGGTCGCTCATTCTTGATCTATCCTCACCTCATTCAGGTTCTGTTTCCAGCATCAATTCCCCCTGATGCATTCAAAGTCATACCCATCCATCCTTTCCAGTGGCATCTCTTTGGAGTTCAATGGAAACAACAATTCTATTTCTCAGTTCATCTCACTTTCGGTTGTAGAAGCAGCCCTCACATCTTCAATTCCCTATCTGAAGCATTGTGCTGGATTCTCCTAAATAATTTCAAATTGCCATTTGTGCTCCATCTATTAGATGACTTTCTATCAGTGGACTTAAGGATCAGCCCCCTGCTCGTTCTATTAGTATTATAAGAACTGCATTTCTCAAACTCCTCTATCAGAGGAGAAAACCTTGGGACCTACCACCTGCCTGGAATTCCTTGGGATTGAACTGGACTCCAAGAAAATGGAAGCACATCTCCCCAAGACAAATTGCATCGAATTTCAGACTTCTTAAAATCCTTTCAGGACAGAAAATCTTGTACTAAACGCAAACTCCTCTCTCTACTGGGTCATCTAAATTTGCTACAAGGATCATTCCACAAAGACGTTAATTTGTTTCTTATCTTTTAAAACTAGCATCTTCCGTATTCAAACTAAAACACCATGTTAATATCAATGCGGGGTACCGGGCCAATATCAACCTATGGTCCCACCTCCTCTCCAACTGTATTTCCCTATTTTACAATGACTTACCTGCTTCTGCAGACTCTCTCGTTCTCTACACCGATGCTGTCCCCTCTCGGGGCTTGGTGGTGTGTCAGATTCCAAGTGGTTCTACAGGAATTGGCCCCCCGAGATCTCGTCCCTTTATTCCACAGAGCAATCTTCAGCGTTGTTTGAATTGTATCCTATTATTGTTGCAGCCGTAATCTGGGGGCATAAATGGTCAATAAAGGTCATAACATTTAATTGTGACAACCTCTCTACAGTAGCTATTATCAATAAGGGCAGATCCTCTTCCCCTTCAATCACGAAGGTCATGAGAAAACTCACCTGGGTTTCAGTGCCGGGGAACTTTAGAATCCAAGCAAATCTAGTCCCAGGTTCAAAAAACATAATCGCTGACTGTCTCTCTTGTTTTACTTTTCAGAAATTCCATGCACTGTTTTCAGGAGACCCCCTACCGCATTCATGTCCAGGTTTCAAGGACCTCGTATTGTATTAAATCAACCCTCTCCCTACATCCAGATCTCCGAATCCGCAGTTAATCTCATGAAACAATCAGTGTCACAAAACACCAGAGCCGCTTATAATACAGGCTGGCAGTCTTACATCAAATATTGCTCCCTGTCACATTCATAGAATTCATAGAATTCATTACTTATTGCTTTTTAAAACGCAATCTTTCCCTTCCCACCATATGCCAATACTTGTCAGGACTACAGTTTCACTCTCATTTGCTTGGAATCACTATCCCTCCCCCATCTGATCTTCCTCGGATACAAATGCTGCTCGGTGGGATTCAACAGACTGCTTCCAAACCTTCATCTTCCAAGTTGCCTATCACAAAGGAAGTCCTGTAATCCATGATCAACACTCTACACTCAGGCTGCTTTTCTCCATACAAGGAAGCTCTCCTGGAAGCAATGTTCGTCTCGGCCTTCTGCGGGTTCCAACGATGTGGCAAAATCATTCGACCCATCCTCGGACCTCTGCATAGGAGATCTCCATCATCAATCCCAGGTCACGTACTCTTTACATTTAAAACATTTAAAATCAGACGGAGAAAAGAAAGGCATGTATGTTTATTTATCAGAAACACATTGTATTATTTGTCCTGTTTCTGCTTTTTTCAGCTATCTGTCAATGCGTCTGACAGCCAGCAATAAGGATCCCCTGTTTCTCACCCCAGAAGGGACAGTCGTGTCCAGGAAATAGTTCTGTGACCACCTTCGTCTGTGTCTCCTTCGCGCTGGGCTTCCTCCCGACAACTACTCTGGACATTCGTTCAGGATGAGTGCCGCAACTTCTGCTGCTTCCAGGAACATTGCTCCACACCTAATCAAGGCTCTGCAGAGATGGACTTCCAGTGCATACGAACTCTACATTCAAAAGAATGTCTTGGAATTATTATCAGCACAAAAAATGCTATGTGGCTAATTATGGACTACTGAAGTCGTCATTTTAGAACCCGGAGGAAGGGTAACTTCTTAAAATCCTTTCAGGACAGAAAATCTTGTACTAAACGCAAACTCCTCTCTCTACTAGGTCATCTAAATTTGCTACAAGGATCATTCCACAAGGATCATTCCACATTTGTTTCTTATCTTTTAAAACTAGCATCTTCCGTATTCAAACTAAAACACCATGTTAATATCAATGCGGGGTACCGGGCCAATATCAACCTATGGTCCCACCTCCTCTCCAACTGTATTTCCCTATTTTACAAAGACTTACCTGCTTCTGCAGACTCTCTCGTTCTCTACACCGATGCTGTCCCCTCTCGGGGCTTGGTGGTGTGTCAGATTCCAAGTGGTTCTACAGGAATTGGCCCCCCGTTGCCTATCACAAAGGAAGTCCTGTAATCCATGATCAACACTCTACACTCAGGCTGCTTTTCTCCTTACAAGGATGCTCTCCTGGAAGCAATGTTCGTCTCGGCCTTCTGCGGGTTCCTACGATGTGGCAAAATCATTCGACCCATCCTCGGACCTCTGCATAGGAGATCTCCATCATCAATCCCAGGTCACGTACTCTTTACATTTAAAAAATGCTATGTGGCTAATTATGGACTACTGAAGTCGTCATTTTAGAACCCGGAGGAAGGGTAACCCTCGGCCATGGATTCCCTAAGGTTTCCCCATATTTCTGGTGAGTAGGGGTTTTTTCCTTACCTGAGTGCTGAGTGGGCTATCTTTCAATCAATAAATTGTTATTTTCTTACTACTAAGTGGATGTCTCCTTTCTGAATTAATTGTTTATTACCATATCTAATTGAATGGATTTAATGAGAAATTATAATATGCCTACTATCACAGAATTAGCAATGAAAGCATTTTCTAGAGAAATCATCAAAAATGATAAGGCAGAAGACAAGTGTAATTTACAAATTGTGACCCTCCCTAGGGTTTCAAAATGAAGATTCTAAAACTGATTAAACATTTGAGTAGTCAAGCAGTAACTTAATTAATGATCAAAAACAACATGCTACAATACATTTTTAAATTACCATATAATTATAAAAAAGATGGGTACAAACAATCATTTCAACAGTATGAGTGCACAGCTGCATCCTGAGATTTTTTTTTTTTCTTTCAGGTTTCATATTTGTAACTTTAATTTTGAGTTTTTTTCACATTTTGGATTTCAGGTTTTGAGTTTAGGCTACACTTCCATGTTTTCTGTTTTCTACTGTACATTCGTCCATTAGCCTTCTGTGCACTGATCTTCATCAGAAATCAGTTCTATCCTTTAGAATAAAATGCCAGTAATTTTGCAGTTCACTATGCTTTACTGAGACACTGGTCTTTCTTTGATTTACCATACTTGACTAAGCTTTTCCATACTTTTTTCTTTTACTGTACTGTTTTTCTTTGCTGTGTGGTTTCCGTGTTTTTTACAATCGACACGACCGCAAGTTAGATGGATGCAGAACATTCAGATAAGATGTCTAAAAAAATAGCATTATTGAAAAGGTAATGATTAGAATTGAAACATAGGCATTGTTTATCAGCTTCAATTATCAGGCCTTCTATTTGTGATATACTGTACGTGTTCTGGGGACCCATTACAAATTCAAATAGAAACAGCTATAAACAATTTGTTTAAGTTAGTTTTCTCAAATGATCCCAGCATGCAGTAGAAGTAATGTCCCCACAGGTAATGTTTATTCAAGCAATAGGTGATCTGACCAACAGCTTTAATCTTGAAATGTCATTGAATGTAAAACATATTCTCAAACATGTATCTGGTACAATTAAAGCTTAGGACCTCCTGGAGAGATTGTTCAGTTGAAAATATTCTTTATGTTTTATTTTTTGTATTGTTTAATGTCAGCATGAAGAAAAGCCTGACTGAGCCCCCTGATGCATGAAACTTCAATTTAGCAAAAACAAAAAGAAGAAAAAATATCAACTGTAAGATAAAACTGCCTCCTCTGATTTAAGCGATAAAGAACACTGTTGTACATAACAGTGATTGTAGAATGATAAAGTAGGTCTCACAAAAGACCACGGGGGTACCTTCTTCATCTGGAAAGAGGAAACTGAAGACAAATTAAAAACAATCATAATCAAAAAATAATAGACTTGACTTCATTATTTCTATCCAATCATTTGAAACACTTCAAACCTAAAGTGCCTAGTTAAAAACAAAACAAAAAAAAAAACATCTATTTACAGTTTACAACCACAGCTCTGGTAATTGCAAATAAAATTGTTCTTCTCAATTTTCCCAATTATTGTATAGATTTAACTGAATGAAGAATTATCAGGTTAATGGTAGATAAACAGATATAACCTAGTGAGGCGTAGATGGACAACCTTTGATATTCCCAATTGCTATTCAAACATAATGGTCTATCCAGCTGTATAGCAAGCATACTGTACAGTAGGTAGAACAAAGAAGGCAAGCATGCAGGTCAGTGTCATAAAAAGAACAAAGCAGTATCATTACATTTTGGTCCCAAATGTACTGGAAGCAGTGCCATTTATTACCATGTATAGGCAGTTATCTGTGATCAGAGTTTGGGAACTGCAGCTTTGTATTAATGATGTATTTCCTATTAGTGAGACTGAAACAATATTAACAAAACCGTGGAAAAGCTTTTTATACAAAAGGCATATTACAGTGTGTGGCATTAGAGCCATTAAGACCCCACTTTCCAAAGACAAAGTGTATAGGATCTATGCAATAGCTATGTCACTGCTAACAATTGTTTTATTTCTGAAATGTTCCAGCATGTAATCAAGGTATCTATTTTGATATGGTTGTGAAGGCACCAAAACACTTACAGTAGATACACCAGAATAACATGTATTGCAGTTGGACATTGCAGGGTAAAGGGGTAGTTTTCCTTTCAATATTAAGGAGGTAGAGGGCTATTTTAATTGTATTTCATGTAAAAAAAAAAATCCTAGTGCTACAGTAAATTGATAATCCAAGTATGGTACATTAAGATTAAAGGATACAGATTATAAAAAGCAGGTTTTAGAGGATCTGAATTATTAAATCCAACTATGTGATCAAAAGTGTACAAAATGTACTGTACAAGTCTGTTTCTTTTCTACTTGAGAGCACTGGTTTGATGTTGCTAGGCAACATCGACCAATTCACAAAATAAATGTGTAAGATGGGCACTTGCAAATTAGCATGAATGTCACACATTTCAAAAAAATAAACTACAACAGATAGATAAAAGCAAATACAAAATAACACCAGTAATTGTTCAACTGTGAAATGTCAAAATGTGGACATCATACAGTTGTAGGATATTTAATCAATATGTTCAGTAGCACAAACATTACCATGAGATAACATCAACAGTCACTTTATTATTACAGATAATACCAGGGCAAATGTAATGTGTTAGAAATATATAAGTGTTGATGCGGCTTGTACAGTAATTTTGTATAATTTCTTATGGTTAAAACAGTATATATGACCTGGGCACTAACTTACAGATAACATTGTTTTTAAGCAATGATGTGAAGACAAATGAACACGCTCTACATGCAGTACAACTTTAAAACAATACAAAATGACCAGATTTTACACTCGACCATTTCACAAGTATATAAAAAAGGCAAATGAAAATGTGTTTTTTGTCCACTGTGTTTCCTGTTTTTATGAGTGAGCAGTCACAGTAATCCAAACCTCGTCCTAGTCTGATATGAGTGAGTAGATTGCTCACTTCTTGCTGCAGTCCAATAGCACACCAATTATGTTATATTGATAATGGATTGCGTAACTACATTTCTGTCTTGATCTTTCCACAAAATAATTAATCTGCTAAAGCGCCAAACCCTCTGCACATAAATTCCATTACGAGAATGTCAGCCTTCCCCTTGAAGGGGTAGACGTAATAAATAAAACTAATTGCTTCTGAAAAACATGGAATATGGGTGAGTCGCCCTGGGTGGCTCAGAAAGGGAAAAAAATAAAGCTTTCAGACTTCCGAGATGGTACACACTCCATTGTTTGTGATGCCAGCCTTGTAGATAAGCAAAATCTTAATTCTGTATATATAGTCCATAACGAGTACCTGTTCGTTCCTCTTGTCAACCTTAGTCAATTCACATATGATAGCATTTCCAAATAAGTAGCTTTATTACAAAAAGTTAAATTGTCATCTACAGAGTGGCTCTGTAAGTAATAAAGTCATCCTTCCGCAGAACTCTGTGCTGTTTTGTAATGCCATTTATTGTTTTGACATTTTGAGTTTACTGGTTGCTTGGAAAAAGAATGACTGAAGAATATAGCTCTAGCGACAGTGGGAATGGTTGTGGTAATTACGCTGACAAGAAAGCCCATACTCTCCCAAGCTGCATCATACATGCCACTAATGAGGATCCTCACTCTTATCTAGTTGCTGTTAAAGACATTGGCTCATGGAACACACTGGTCAGAGCAGCAGATATAAGAAGGCGTGCACTCATCTTAGATATAGCACAACAATTACAAAAAGGAGATATTCCAGAAAGTTGGTAAGTGTCGCAGCCTGTTTACTATGAAGAGGGACAGTGCCTTAAAATAAAATTTGCTGCTATTTTTTCCACTGATGATACTGAACACCTCCAGTAGTTTTAGCATTCTGCCTCTTTGCGTGATAACATTAAATACTCCCCATTCCAGTGTATTTTCATCTTGTAATACAGTTGCTGATGGATTATTTTAACTGTAGTATTTTACAGTATTTGAAAAATATGTGCCGTTTTCTTTTCTTCTTATTTGGTCGATAACTCGCCACATCACTCAGTAAAGGGATGCTTCTTTTAATTTAGAGTGCCCAAATATTTAACGCCTGATTTTTTCCCCAATTCAGAATGTCCAATTATGCCCTCTCAACACAGCAATTTCCTACACAGCTCAAGAGAACTGAAAGTTCAGTGGGTGTCCTCTGATCCCACGAACAAGCCAATTTTCTCTTTTACACAGAGGAACTCGAGAGCGTATGTCAGAGAGATACTGGCCTCTTGAGCTCACCAGGTGCTTGGCAAGTAGGGTCTGCTGTATAGTGATGAGGAGAAACAGTCCCTGTCGGCTTTGCCTTACCTGGAAAAGCGCCAGAGCCAACTGCAACGCTTCCTCTGAAATCCCCAGCGAAGACTGTAATCTTCCCACAGCCAGGACGCGAACCAGCACTCCCCTGACTGTATGACTCACCCTACTCACTATGCAACTGTGCTTTTACCAGGTGAGTCACGTGGGGACCCCCAGACAAGGTTGATTATCGGCTACAATTGCCCATTGATACTGGAAATATACTATTGCTTCTCTTCTCTATCTTTAACAGTGATTTTACGTTCTGCTTATATGTGTATGGGTATAGAAACATACAAAATTGGCCAAGCAGTATTTGACAAATAATATATACATGCAAGATTATTGTTGTCATCCCCACGCTATGTGGTTGTTTTTAAAATGATCCAGCAGCTTTCTTGCTACCTAGGGCTGGTTATCCACATTTAGACCAGGAGAAGGAAGTGCATTAACACCTGCAACTCTTCATTGCTTTTAAGCCATGGAATAGCCACAATCAAGAGTAGTTAGCTCTTTACAGATACATGTCTTGTACATTTCAGTAATGCCGCTCAACTGCCGCTAAGCATGTGGTTCAGCCTTTTATTTACCAACCTGATGTCCAATCAGCAACAACGTGATTTAGTTATTAACCTATCACACATATGTAGTCATAATATTGGCATATGTAGGCAGGCATATCCAGTTATGGCCTAAATGACCTGTACAGGGGTCATGACCCTCTGACGTTCAACACAATTAGTTTACTTTTGGTTATGATGTATATACTGGTACCAAAAACTGTCCTTATTTAATTGACTCAGAAAGGTGAGGATTGGAGTTAGAAACTGATGACACATAGTACCTGGTTCAAGCTTCCATATGGTTACATGATCCATTTAAAGATAGCTGCTGTGAACATAGGGATGAATTTGGTTTTAATGCTATGACATAATGGTTTTGACTTGTATAACACCTATATACTCTTAAAAGATAAAGCTCGGACGATGATATAATTTACAGTATATCTTCCATCCAACAAATGACATTATTATTAATTAATGCTATGAAGTACGTTGATTTGAAAGACACTACATCATACTGATAAAGTAAATTTAAAAAAATGTGTATCATCTAAGGTAAATTCAACAAGTAAAAGGTAAATCATAGATCCCCAGTCAAAAAGGTAAAGGTAAAAAGGTGTTCACCAGTATGCCTACCTTCCTTTTTTTACATTATATTGAAGTACATGCATATATGATGTAGGGTCTTATATTTTGAGTGAATCCTTATTTTAACTGGAGGACTGCAATTGTGCTAAATGAAGAGTTAATAGGGTAACAAAGTCTAGTGATAAAGAAAATTACCTCCAGTTATAAAATGGAGCTCAGTGATT
This sequence comes from Acipenser ruthenus, assembly GCF_902713425.1. Taxonomy (NCBI): domain Eukaryota; kingdom Metazoa; phylum Chordata; class Actinopteri; order Acipenseriformes; family Acipenseridae; genus Acipenser; species Acipenser ruthenus. The sequence goes on along the minus strand of NC_081190.1, from coordinate 38,195,819 downwards.
GGCAGTCTAGGTCGGAATCTTTTTTTTCCTCATCACATTTATGTTGTACTATTATATGTACACCTTAAGAGCTATATCTGCCAGTTTAATAGGCTTTTAATAGCCTTCTGGCTTTTTGTTTGTTTAGAAGATGGCAGGGAATTTTGTTTTGATCTTAATTCTCAAGGATACAGATGGTACATAGACACCAGTACTCTGTTAAAAAAAAAAATTAGGGTAATAGCGCCGTTTAGACTTTCTAGCACTCATGGCTCCATGTGCTCGACAAGAGACATTAAAAAAAAGTGAATTGTGTCGTCTTGTGAGGTAAGCAATGCCATGGGGGTGAGCAGATGAATAATAGCTTTTGGTGTGGTGTTGTTTTCATCAGATGATTACGTTTGGTAAAAAAAAAAAAATCACACAACAGAGTAGTCTACTGTTCATGTTTGAATGCTTAGCCACATGTGGATTTTTTGCTTTGCCAATGACTGTTAATGCAAGCTTCTGCGTGCCTCTGGCATTATACCACATTTTAGACGTGAAGACACCATTTCAGCATTTACAACTGTGCACAATTTGCTCTGAATGCAATGAAGTGGATTTTTTGTATTACTGCAAATTGGAACGATTGGTCACTTTAGCTTATTTGATTTATTCCCTGTTTTTATTGTGTTGTTAAGTGGGGCTGTGTGGTGTTTAGAGCTGGGTGGTTAGGGGTTTGCCCGGTGACGTCCCCTGAGGGAAGGTTTGAATTTGGCCAGTTTTGTTTGTTTTAAATTGTGGGAATGGGGTGTACTGTCATTTAGTTGCCTACGTCATCCAGACGGTAATCCACAGTCCATTTATTTTAAATGATTGTAAATGTTTTTAGCATTTCCCTGTCAGAGTAATAAATTATTGTTTGTTACAATTCTGTTTGTGTTGTCCTTTCCTGGGTGTGTGGTTGGTCGGTGGTGTTTGCTCCCCTCCAGAAGAGAATCGAACCTCTACAGTAACTCAACCAATCAGTTATTTCGGTCAAAATAATTTTTATAGGAATAAACCTGTGGTGGCGTAGTCAGAACTATAGTTATAAAGTCTTTAGCAGTAATAGTATTGTTAGTCAATGATGTGTGTCTGGCTGCACTTGGTCGCACGATTTCAGTTAAGCATTTCATATTACTTGCTCAAAGAAATATAATTATACATTAACATAATGTAAAAAAAAAGTTTTCATAATTACAAATTTATTTCCACATTAACAACCCCCTTCTAATTTTTATTTCACATATTATCTGGACAGGTTCAAGAAAAACAGCAATTTCATCATCACTTGGTCAATCTCCATGAATTACACAAACGTTAGATTTAAACTCAACTTTTACATTTATTTCCTGGCTTTAAATATTGTTCAAACAACCTTACAGCTTACTTTCATTTCACCTGATTACTTCTCAAAAATCCCGCTCTGTGGAGTTCTCGGCGGACCATTTTTGATGAAACTGGCTGCTCGCGCCCCAGGTTGAAATTTGCAGTTGCTCGCCTGTTTTGCCTTGCACTTCGAATTAATGCACGGATATCACGATCCTGGAGTATGCACTTCCGCACACTGTTGCCCTTTGCTGATGATGTCTTTCCCTCAGAGTTCCATGCCAACATCACCTTAGACACCGTTGCTCGTGAAACATCAGCAAGTTGAGCTGTCTTGGTCACTGAAGCTCCTGCCAAACGCGCCCCATCAATCACCCCTCTTTCAAAGTCACTGAGGTCTCCTCTTGCAGCCATGCTAGTCATAATTATAGGCAACCAGGCCTGTCCAGCATTTTTTATATATGACCCTAAGCATGCTAGGATGTTATTTGCTTAATTAACGCATGAGCCACACCTGTGTGGGAGCCCTTGCTTTCAATATACTTGGTGTCCCTCATTTACCCAGGTGTTTCCATTTTTTTGTCCACTACCTGTACCAAATGCAGTCATGCAATTCCTTGTTATAAATCAACATTTCCACATGCTTGATTAGGCCAAATGCTGGGTAAAAATGGCCTGAGAGAATGTACATTACATAGCAGATGACAGATGCTAGTAAAACAGTAAAATACCTGGGCTGACAGGATTAACAGCTGATTCCTTTGTAGTAACACAACATTGAATTAAAATAATGATTCACAATAGCGTACTGAAAATGCTTTGCATTCAGTTAATGAATCAGACAGGATAAACCTCCACACAAATGCATGATAAATGAATATAGGCAATATATTGCATAATATAAAGTGTTGATGAAGGATTGGTCAGAATGCTCACATAGTAAATATTTTTTAATCATGATGTGAGACATTTACTGTGCTGCCTTTTCTATTCACTTATGCAGGTTAGAAACTAAGAAAATTGTGGTACTAGTCCAATAGACACAATAAATGTGAATGCTCATTCTCACTGGGTTCAATAACTGTTTAAATGAGCAGATCAGATAGAGACTCCACACTCTCCATCCTCGGGGACAGAAGGAGCAGCAAGCAACATGGTACAGGAGTGGACACAGCACCTTGCTAGGGTGACCAGATTTTCAAGCTTTCAACCTGGACACATTTTGTTGTATATATAATCAGAAGAACAAATATCGATTAGTAATTAGTTTGATTTAAGAATTTTACTCACTGTACTCCAGTTCCAGATAACTTTAATTTATCATGCATCAGTTTTACTGAAGTAGCGCTGAATATATTGAAATAGGTATTGTTGCAGGTTCTCTACAAATATGGATTGTTTAAGAAAATGCGCTCATGTAATCGAGAATAGGCCTACTAATGTTATCACGTAATAGTTTTTTAAGCAAATCTGATACTCTTGAATACATTACAAAAATGTAACGCAACAGTATTTTATACAGAATTATATCTCGCATGTTTGAAAACCTGGGGCATTTTATGTTTTGGGGAGTTTTGTACACCATGCAAGTGTGTTCTTCTGTTTATAGTAAGCTAAGTCTAACTGTTTTTATGTCTATGTTAGTTCTTTTTTATACTAGGCTATACTAACACAGTTATAATGTCTACTTATTTTTTCATGCGCCTCTTTTCTGTCATATTCCAGGGGCTGGTTGTACTAATGGGATCCGATCTTGCTCCTGTGATGTGTAGGGTTATACTAAAAGGATCAGAGCAGGAACAAATCTAATGGCTCTGAATATCAAAGCTTTTCTGACCGTTGGGGAGGGCTCTTGTGGTGGGGTTTTAACTTTCTGACTGTGTTCTGAGCTAAAAATCAAAAATGGTCAGGAAGGATGAGAACTGTTGCAAATCCCCAATTTTGACAATAAATAAATAAATGCGCTTTACTTGCTCTTATCTGCTCCCTATTTTACTGCATTTAATCCTGTACTTTAGAGTACTGTAATCTGTCAAGTGTCATTTAATCTGTAATATTTTGTATTTAATTATATCCTGATGTAACTATCACTGACACTGTTATCTGCTCCGTTATTGAATCGTATTTTGTCATATACTTGTACTTGCTAGAACCAAAGTCATTGTATTTTATCTTGCTTTTAATTGTATTAATACTTGTACTGTGATTCTTGAAATGTATTTTTGTTTACGACTGTAAGTCGCTCTGGATAAGGGCGTCTGCTAAGAAATAAATAATAATAATAATAATAATAATATGAGGAATGTTATGTAAATTGAGTGGGTACCTAATTAACATACCCCCCGTGCAAAAATCAATAGGGTTGATGTGGTCGGATTGAGTATTTTCCATCTAAAGTGGTTCCGTCTGTTTCAAAGTCCTAATGGAGATGGGAAACTATTTCAAACATGCTCCATCTAAAATAAAAAAGGGTCTGATGTGGGTGCAGTGACTCCTGCGACTATGGTGATGGAGCCTAATGTGCTGCTAGAGATTGCTGCAATTTTAGAGGATGAAAGGGATAATGTAGCTGCTGCGGCAAAATGAAAAATGAATAAACACATATAGAAATAAATAAATATCGATATATTTATTTATTTGGACTATTTATTTTTTATTTGTGTATTCATTTATGTATTTATTTATTTATAAAAAAAAAATTTTCTATGTGTAAATCTCGGGTATGTCTCCAGCTTTCATTTCCTCCACAAATGTATTATTTCAATCAGTTGCCCCTAATACACAAATAAATCAAAGAGATTTGCATAACAAAATGACTACCGGTATGTATTGTGTTGACAAATTGTACTTTCACCAACGTAGGTTTGAGACCTTCCAGTGTTCATGTTAAAATGTGCTCTTTGGGTCTCATTTACGAAAGAAGGCAATTGCAAATGTTAATGCTTAAATCAAATCAAATTTCAAAGAAGCTCTGGGCAATTTGGCATCCAGTATTTTTTTTGTGATGACAGCATCAGACTCTATGTTCTTTACTGGAACCAACTCCCCAGTAATGTTGTTGACGGTGACACCCTGGGATCCTTCAGGAATCTGCCTGATGAGATTCTGGGAACAATAAGCTACTAACAACCAAACGAACAAGATGGGCCAAATGGCCTCTTCTCGTTTGTAAACTTTCTTATGTTTTTATGTACTTGTAAGTCTAACATCACTTATCCTTTCCAGGAATGAGTGGGTTGCAGCTTTGCTTTGATTCATCATCATATTTCTGATATGGGTCAAGTACTTTAAGCAGAATGATTTTCATATTATTTAGGTAATAATATGTATATATTATATGATTATATTATTATTATTATTATTATTATTATTATTATTATTATTATTATTATTATTTGTTTATTTAGCAGAAGCCTCCTATCCAAGGCGACTTACAGAGACTAGGGTGTGTGAACTATGCATCAGCTGCAGAGTCACTTACAATTACGTCTCACCCGAAAGACAGAGCACAAGGAGGTTAAGTGACTTGCTCAGGGTCACACAATGAGTCAGTGGCTGAGGGGGGATTTGAACCGGGTACCTCCTGGTTATAAGCCCTTTTCTTAACCACTGGACCACACAGCCTCCTTATATCACATTATACATTATTTCACATTATACAGATATCACATTATTTTTACATACAATTACCCATTTATACAGTTGGGTTTTTACTGGAGCAATCTAGGTAAAGTACCTTGCTCAAGGGTACAACAGCAGTGTCCCCCACTGGGGATTGAACCCACAACCCTCCGGTCAAGAGTCCAGAACCCTAACCACTACTCCACACTGCTGCCCAAATATTTATATGTTTATATGTAAAACAAAATTATGTACCCAAAAGTGATTTTTTTTAAAAACATACTATAATTATATAGAATACAGGAAACAGGACTTAAAATATCAATGTATGTTACCAAAAAACTAGCCAACCTTGATGGAAAAGCAAGGTATTGCTAGCAAAAGCACACCAGACTTAAATGCCTGATTAAATTCATTCTTGACATCCATTACCTACAGCATGTTGTAGATAGACCTTTATGATACTGCAGTTAGTACTAATGCTGTTTCTTTGAGTTGCCTATTACTTCAGAAAAGAAAAATAATCCACAAATAGCTGCACTACATTTTTGTGTAACCTTGACAAAGCATGCAGAACGAAGGTCAAGCCTGAGCATGTAATGCTATTTCCCTCTTATTTCAAGGAAGATAATTCTCTTTAATCTACCAGTAGTAGATCTACCTGTACTAGGTCAGTCAGGCTAAGTCAATCAATCCATCACCATCATGAAGGGAAACTACTGCAGAAGGCTGAAACAGGGTGTGTGTGTGTGTGTGTGTGTGTGTGTGTGTGTCACCTACTGTACCCCAGGTCTTTTTAACATGTAAATGTGAATGATGGTCACCTTTAGGCTGATTTCAGGTTCTGCATTTCAGCAGGTGTTACTCACTTACATTTTATCCACAGAAAAGAGAGGAATGATGCAGTATGAATAAAGTCAAAGTTTTTCAAAACATTGCCACTCTATTATAAAGTTACTGGATGTCTAGAAATGCTTAATGCATAGGAACGTTATTTAATTAACCATTATAACACCAGCAAAAATAAATGTATTCATAAATAAATATTTCATGAAGGAAAGCGTTGTGAATGGATCCATTAACATGTTCTTAGGGGTACAAGATTGTCACTATTGACCAGCAATTTATATAATCTAACAATTAATTTACAGAAGTCATGATCTAAGGATTTAGGAGGCCATCTGTTTATTTTTATTTTCTTTTTATTCATTTATGTAAGCATGCTGAGTATGATTACCCAGTGTACATGATAAAACATGTATAAGGCCAAAAACAGGAATTAGTCTGCAATCATTTACTAGCTGAAGCATACATGTAAGCACAGCAATGCCGACTGATAGCCTGTGAACATGACAGATGTTCAAATTAGTGGCCTATGCTTTTTGATCTCCTGAATGTCTAAAACAGAATAGCCTTGTTTAAATGTAGAGGAGTTTCTATTTCCCTGAAAAAATTACTAAAACAGATAAAGCACATCAGGGGAATCTTTTACAAAACATTTTTAAATTGTGCATTACTGTGAAAAAACACCCACCTATTTCATAGGAATTCATAGGTAATTATATATGGCTAGGGCTGACTGCTCTGCACTGTTTTTTCGCCTCCATGAGTCAGGGAGGAAAGTGGCATGAGGAAAATTCACCCCATGCTTTAGCGACCCCTACTGGTCAGGTGGCCAACGAGGTGTAGTAGGTTGGCAACATTCGTTGCTTTGGTTTGGCGCGTGAAAAGAGATAATGTGCTTCACAGTGGAAACAGAGGTCCTGCATTGATCTTCTGTCCGTTAAATGGATGAGGCAACATTTGAATAGGACATTTCTTATTCAGCAGAAAAACGTGTGTAAAATTTGTTTTAAAAAATATGTCTAATAGTAGTAAATAATCACAGGAATTGGAAACACCTGACTGACTGTGTCTTATTGTGTCATCATGTTGCTGCTGTTACAATCTCTTGCATAACCATTTCATAATCAACTTATATGTACATTGCTGTCATTGTGACAGAGCATGCTGCCATACAGATCTGTTTTCACCATGCTATATCTTCCTATGCATTTAAAAGACCTGGACATTTCTATACTTTCTAATATTGTAGAGCTGCTAGTGACATGCATCTTGCAGGTTGAGCACACATAGTGAGTTGAGCAATGTACTCAGGGACCTGCAAGTCAAGTGTCAATCTTGTATTTCCAGCAGGCATATCCTTGAACACACAAGGAAGATTTCCATAGATGACCCTCACAAACTCTGACACAAGCAATATGTAATAACATGAAATCTGAAAATGTATAAATGTACTGCAGCCTTTACTGAAGTATGTAGTATATAATACACTTATATACAACATTTACTTCAGTACCCCTCTGTGGCAAAGCGCCCCGTCCCTGTGTGCATTTTTGTGTATGTTGCGTGTGTTAATGTCGGTGTATAGATTGGTACACGGGATATAAACAGGTCTGTGTTTCACGTGTGTTTAAATTGTAGATTTGTATTTAGGCACGAGGAGAGCACAAATCACTTCACGTGCTGGTTAAATGTAGTATGTGAACACGGGGTTTCACGTAATTAATTCACGTGCTGGGATTCAAGTGAATAATTAATTAGTAATTGAATCCCAGCACAACAGTATATATAGATGCACATTTTCACTCAGTGGTTGTTGGGTGTTCGGAAGAGGAGAACGGGTGAGAGAGAGAGGAGAAACTAAATAGTGTTAAATCATAATTATAAGTGTTTTGTACTCACCGTGTTTGTTTGTCTCCGTGCACCGTTTGTTAAGTGTTTAGTCGTTTTGTCTGTCTGTTTATTTTGGCGTCAAGTGCCGTGTCCTGTTTTGTATTCCATTGTTTAAACCTTTTATTTGTTAATAAACGCTGAGTGCAGCCATTGCACTCAGCTCATCATCACCACCGTCTGTCTGTGTTTGAATTCCTTTCTGGTCTGACGCCACCCACTCTGGCCGTCTTTGTGACACGTGGTGTCATCGTGGGATAACCGCGCCTCCAAGCGTCAGACCAGGAGGGGTTTTGTTTAGAAAAAAAAAAAAAAAAAAAAAAAAAAAGAGGCAATGGCAGAAGACGCCATCAAACTGCGGGGCTGGTTCCTGGAGAATGCTGGGCTGGAGGCCCAGTCTCTGCCCATGGTCGTCCGGGCTCTGTGGATGATGGACTGTGAGAGATGGGAGGCATATCAGGAGGAACACACCCCAAACACCTTGGAGGAAGGTGTGGAGTTTGTCCTCAGCTACCTGGAGGCAACCATAAATGGAACAGCAGCCCAGGTAGCAGGACCACCAGCAGAGGAGTACCTGCTGTCCCCATCTCCACCAGCAGAGGGTGAGTACCTGCTGTCCCCATCTCCACCAGCAGAGGGTGAATGCCTGCTGGTTTTGCCTCCACAGCCCAAGCGGGAGGAGCCTGAGCGTCCACAGCCCAAATGGGAGGAGCCTGAGCGTCCACAGCCCAAGCGGAAGGAGCCCGAACGTCCTACGCCTGAGTGGGAGGAGCCCGAACGTCCTACGCCTGAGTGGGAGGAGCCCGAACGTCCTACGCCTGAGTGGGAGGAGCCCGAACGTCCTACGCCTGAGTGGGAGGAGCCCGAACGTCCTACGCCTGAGTGGGAGGAGCCCGAACGTCCTACGCCTGAGTGGGAGGAGCCCGAACGTCCTACGCCTGAGTGGGGGGAGCCCGAACGTCCACAGCCCAAAAGGGAGGAGTCGGTGCGTCCACAGCCCAACAGGGAGGAGTCGGTGCGTCCACAGCCCAACAGGGAGGAGTCGGTGCGTCCACAGCCCAACAGGGAGGAGTCGGTGCGTCCACAGCCCAACAGGGAGGAGTCGGGGCGTCCACAGCCCAAAAGGGAGGAGTCGGTGCGTCCACAGCCCGAAGAGAGGGAAGTCGGTGCGTCCACAGCCCTAGGACCCAAGCTGCCAGCAGAGGGAGAATGCCTGCTGGTCCCACCTCCACCAGCAGAGGGTGAATACCTGCTGGTGCCGTCCCAAGAGCCAGAAGGGGAGGGGTTACAGGCTCAACCCCCTGAAAATTTTTGGGGGGGAGAAGGGCAGGATGCTGGTGTCCCCCAGCAGCCTCTAGCTATGCTGCTGAAGGCAGCACGGCGCGCACATGCCCAGCCGCCACAGCAGAGGGAGCCAGCACCGCCACAGCCTCCCTCTGAGTGGCCAGCATCAGCCCCATCGCCTCTACCTCCGCCACCTCCACCAGCAGAGGGTGAATACCTGCTGGTTCCACCTCCACCGCAGTGGGAGGACTGCTGGCCCCTCCCACCTCCACCAGCAGAGGGTGAATACCTGCTGGTTCCACCACCGCCAGGAGCAGAGGAGCTGGAGCTGCCTCTGCCTGCACCACCGCAAGGAGCAGAGGAGCAGGAGCTGCCTCTGCCTCCGCCACCACCACCGGAAGGAGCAGAGGAGCAGGAGCTGCCTCTGCCACTTCCAGGAGCAGAGGAGCAGGAGCTGCCTCTGCCTCCACCACCGCCAGAAGCAGAACAGCAGGAGCTGTCTCTGCTTCCCGTACTTCCACCACGGGGAGTACGGTGGCCGGAGCCCCAGAAAGGGGAGCTGTCGGCCACGAAGAAGGGGGAGGAGGTCTGGAGACCACCAACCCCAGCAGCAGTTTCGCTGCCGGAGATCGTGGGGGAGGTCCGGAGACCTGCTCCCACTGCAGCAGTTTCGCTGCCGGAGATCGTGGGGGAGGTCCGGAGACCTGCTCCCACTGCAGCACTTGTGCTGCAGAAGAGACTGTGGCCAGAGCCCCGGAAGAGGGAGCTGCCGGCTACGAAGAAGAGGGGAGGTCAGGAGACCATCCCCCAAGCAGCCTTTCCGCTGCCAGGACTGCCCCTGCTGAAGGAGTCAGTCTGGGAGCTGTCGGCACGTCTGCTGACAGCATGGCCAGTAGCAGCCTGGCTACTGGCAACATTGCCACCTGTGGGCCCCTGGAAGCCTCCCTTCCCAGCCCGAGACTTTGTCCTGGACTGCTGGATTTTTAAGGGGGGAGGTGGCCGTTGAGGCCATGTGTGCTGCGCACAAGGGGGGGTATATGTGGCAAAGCGCCCCGTCCCTGTGTGCATTTTTGTGTATGTTGCGTGTGTTAATGTCGGTGTATAGATTGGTACACGGGATATAAACAGGTCTGTGTTTCACGTGTGTTTAAATTGTAGATTTGTATTTAGGCACGAGGAGAGCACAAATCACTTCACGTGCTGGTTAAATGTAGTATGTGAACACGGGGTTTCACGTAATTAATTCACGTGCTGGGATTCAAGTGAATAATTAATTAGTAATTGAATCCCAGCACAACAGTATATATAGATGCACATTTTCACTCAGTGGTTGTTGGGTGTTCGGAAGAGGAGAACGGGTGAGAGAGAGAGGAGAAACTAAATAGTGTTAAATCATAATTATAAGTGTTTTGTACTCACCGTGTTTGTTTGTCTCCGTGCACCGTTTGTTAAGTGTTTAGTCGTTTTGTCTGTCTGTTTATTTTGGCGTCAAGTGCCGTGTCCTGTTTTGTATTCCATTGTTTAAACCTTTTATTTGTTAATAAACGCTGAGTGCAGCCATTGCACTCAGCTCATCATCACCACCGTCTGTCTGTGTTTGAATTCCTTTCTGGTCTGACGCCACCCACTCTGGCCGTCTTTGTGACACCCTCACAAAATGTGTTCTTTAGGATGTTCTACAGGAATAGAAATTTAAGAGAATGTATTCTATGAGATCTTACAGCAATGTAGTTTAACCTTTTTATGTCATTGCTTAAAAATAATTAAATACCATGGCCATGCCTGAGCTGTTGCCGGGCACTTTATACTTTTTATTCATGTCTGGCACTTTCAGATTAGCCACTACTTTTTATTTTATTTTTGTATTTCAATGTATTAAAGTTGAATGCATGTAACCATTGATACATGGATTTGCTTCAAGTTTAAGCATCTCAATAATATTCTTTACAAAAGGGACTAATACAAGTATTTAATGTGTGACAGACATGGCAGTTCATAACATTTGGTTATACAAAAAATTATAATAAATAGCCCTTATTAGTGTTAAGTATTACGTACTGTAGGCACAATTGCCAGGAATTAATAACTATTTTTAATATAAGTACATATCTGAACTAATCTCTTGAATTCATTCTTGAGCACACAGTATGCATGGCAGCATGTGAACTATTGACTGAAGCAACTTCCGAGCACCCAGCACAAAAGAGGGGGTAGTGGGCCTTTGACCAGTGGACTTTTACTGAACTCGACACAAAAGGACCTCTACAGGATCATAAGAAGAGCGAGCATCTGAAAGCTGGAGACAGCAGAAGGAAGTCATAATTAGATAATGTATTCATCCCATACAAGGTGAGGCAGCCCATTGTCCAGGACAGTGGAAGAAAGGAGTAAGAGAATGTATAGACCTTTATGTGAAAGTCCTATAAGAACTGGCAACTTGCAGCAAGAACTTTGAACTGGTTTTGGAATTGGTTTTCGATTTGGTTCCAGAATTGGTTTCTGAGTCTAACATAGCTCCATAAGAGAAGATAGCGTTAAGCTGTATACCTCTTGACTGCAAGAAGATTCTGTACCCTGCAATAAACAAATGTCAAAGAAAGCTCCGTGTTCAGGACTCCTGCTAATAGGAAAATGAGATGTCTGTGAGTCAGTTTATCTACGTGTCAAAAAAAGAACCATTCCTGGCTCGGATACAAGCTTCTGTTTCCAGTCGTACCTACAACATGAAACCCCAGCTTGGGTTTTGAAGACAAAGGAGCCCCAACTTGGGTTTGAAGATTGGTGGCAACAAAGTGAAAATTTAATTACAATGGAAGATTTATTCTGCAGACTGTTGGGTCTTCTTCAAGGAACCATTGATAAAATAGTTAAAAAGCAAGCTGCTTAACTCATATTGTCATATGAAGTGCTTGTTTGAAAGTATACTTGTGTGATTGTTATTAAACAATTGTAGTCCAGCGTTCGCTGTGATATGTTATTGGAAGAATTGTAATTGAACAAGATTTGTTTGGCTAAATGCTTGATAAATGCTAAATGCTTGATAAATGACAAATGCTTGGGTTTAACTAGAGTTATATTGCCTGTGAGTGGTAGACACAGGGCCACTGTCTGTGTAGTTGAGCTGAGGGAATTGTCAGCAGAGTGACGTCATCACCTGCTAGCAGATCCGCGCAGCCTGTACTGAGATTGAGACAGAGGAGTTAATGTACTGTGTTAGAATGAAATGTTGAACCTATACTGAATGTTATGAGAGCAATAGGATTCCACTTGTACTGTAGTTAAATGCATTATTGAGAAATGACATATACAGAAGCATATGCATGCAAGGAATAAGTGTTTACTGGTGCTGCATTGGTGTGTATGTGAACTGTTACCTCATGATGATTTTCTGTACCATTAGTATTATTATCTAATAAACTGCTATGATATTTTAACCTACCTTGTTGTGGTTGAGGGTGTTTTGTGTGTTCATTGTAATTCCTCAATTTTATACACGTCATTAAATAAAATGATTATGATGAGGACTTAATTAACATGAATAAATATTCAGATTATTTAACAGATGACTAATATATTGTCTGTGTTTAGTCGGTGATCTAATATGGTAATGGTCATATACTGTAGTATTCATTCAAGTTGATTAACGCACATTCATTTTAACTTTTGTAATTATTCAAATGAATGAATTGTTTAAATTAATTATTAAACAAACTAATGTAATTAGCCCCACAGTACTAAAGAAGTAATATACAGTATATATATATCATCTATCTATCTATATATATACAGATATATATATACATATCATCTATCTATATATATTTATATCTATCTATCTATCTATCTATCTATCTATATGTTTGAAAGGAGGTATAACTGCAGTGTACACAAGTTTAAAAAATGTAAAGTTTTTTTTGGGATGTACACAAGATTATTAAAAAATAATTTATTTCAGGACGTTTCAGACAAAAGCCCTTCAGCTGTTTTTTAGTCTGGTTGTATATACAGTGCTACCCCATTATAATGCGGTTGTTGGAGTCTATAATTAGGAGACCGCGTTATTTGTGTTTTGCCTTATAATGAATATTGGCATTTTTGTTCCCGAAATGATTTACAATGTTCACAAGCCAAATTAATATTGTAGCATACGGTGGAAAATGATGTGGGCAACCCCTATATGCTTTCATGTCCCTGCCTTCCTGTTGACGTTCCTGCAGAAACCAAGATCAGCCCTCTTTTGAGTCAGTCTTTAGGTTTCTAAAACGGTTTGTTGATGAAAGGCGCTGGTGCTAGTACCAGCAGGCATATGCAGACGCTCAGCCTTCGAACCCCAGCCTTTTTTTTTTAAATGCATCTTGAGAAGTGAAAAGCTGAATATGGACATTTTTGAGAAAAAAAAAAGTTGTTGAGTCTGTCGTGTCTGTTAAATTGCTCAGTGAAAACCTAATTTAGGCCTAATAAAAATAATGATGCCAAACTGACTAAAACAGCCAAGTACAAAAGTATTGAAAGAAAATAAAATGTTAGCTGAGGTCCCGAAACTGGAATAAAGAGTAGAAGCTGCAAAACAAGGAATGATTCATTTTAATTTGAGCACCTGGATTCAAAAGAGGCCTTGAGGCCTTGTAGCCTACCGTTTGAAGTCTTGGTGCAAATATCTGCTTTAAATTAGATGCTTCTGAATTTATTTTTTATTAAAGTAGCTTAATTTACTGTGTATGTATTGAAATGAGTTTTGTTTGCCTGATTACATTGTTGCTGCATTCTGTCGGCATTTTGATTGAATATGAGTGTAAGGGTCTTATCCATAGAGTCATATACTAAACAGAAACTTTACGTATGGTTGTTGGTTCTAGCTTTTTGATGAAAAATTGAGATTACATTTTAAATTAGAAGTGTTTCCTCATCAGAAACTATTTTTAAATTCTTCCAAACACCTCAGTCGCTTTTGAAGCCAATATTACATTATTTCAATTTTGAAAACTATGAGGTGCAGTTATACTCAGATGTGATTTGGCACTTTCAACTGATCACAGCAAAAAATCCTGTCTATTTTGCTGGATTCTTCCAGTCACTTATAGTAAGCGTCAACCCAACTTTACATTCATGAGTAAAAAAAAAAAAAAAAAAAAAAAAAAACCTTGATATTTCCATATTTTCCTCATAAAGGATTAGCTGCTAATGGAGGTTATTAAATTGGAGTCAGTTACTTGACAGAAGACATTAATTATTAATAATAGTAAAAAAAAAGTCACAGTTGAATAGGTGTGAATGCTAGCAAATCTAATTGCATGTGTCAGTTTACATTCTGGAGCGGGGAAAAGTGTCTCGATGTCAAACACATGGGAGTTTACAAATAAAAAAATGATGTAAATTGTACAGTTATACACAAAGGATTACACTTCTGTAACTGTGTATGTTACGATTACACTTTGTAAAATTAGACAATATATAAAATACCAGTACATTTGTAAAATAGCTGGTTAATTTATCTAAAATATGTAATACAATGGGTACATGAAACAAAAATATAACATTTTCCCCAAATATATAAACATAAAACCTTTTACTGTTCAGTATAGGCTATTGTTCTAATATATTTTATTGCAATGTTTTATCCCTACCTTATACAGAACTACAGGTTAATTAAAACGTAATAAAACTTATGCAACAAAAAACAACGCTTTCCCTGTCTACACAGTTAAGCAGTGTGATTTAAAATAGGTGTTGTGTTCAAACAAACTAAAACCACTTATATTTTATCAGCAATTATTTGTCTAACCTTTCTTTTATCCGCTTGTACTAAAATCATTTAGATTTCATTTCCTGTTTTTCTTTTTGCTTGTTTCTATAAAAATGTGTGAATGGAAGCAACATCTCAGCAGTAAATTGTGTGATTGTAGTCCTGGATAAGATTGAAACTTGACAAACATATTCATATCCCGGTATTCCACACCTGCAGCTCTTAAGTTAGGGCTAAGGAAAGATCATCTTTATGTGACAGATCAGTGGCATGTGCTGCTTCACAACATGGTTTGCGTCAGTTCACAGCCTTACCTGCAGTACAGCAGAATTGTTTTTTCTTTTAGAAAACCTACTGCCAAACAGCTTTTAAATCACAGGATAAAATATCTTTTTTTAGGTTTCGATACAGCTATCTCCAGAGGTTATCTGATACCGAACTGCCATTCTGTCTGCTTTATTATTATTATTATTATTATTATTATTATTATTATTATTATTATTATTATTATGACAATTACTTAAATTAAATATGGAGGGCACAGTACAGCTTCAGAAAATATGAAAAGTTGTAAAATGGTAATTATTTTTAATTTGGAGGCTATAGATAAGAAGTATACAGTATATATCAGGGGCGGATCCAGACTTTAATGAAGGGGGGGTGGGGGTCAAGACTATCATGAAGTGGGGATACCTGATACAAAACATACAGTTAAAGTAAACAATTGTGACAGGATGGCGTGTGTGATGACGTCAGGCCAGAAGCAGGAACTGAAACAGATACTGCAGGTAGGGTGCAATGGCTTTTGCGTCGTCTTTATTTTAAATACAAAAATAAAGTAAAAGATTTAACAACAAAACACTGTGCTCACAGAGCAAAATAAATACTTAAACAAAACACAAATCACGAACACAAAAATCAAACAGCCAATACAGGTCAGGCTGGGCAAATGCCTTCACTGATCCTATACGTTTTGTTTTGTTTATTTTTCGCTTTTGTTCTCGCTCTAGTTCCGCCTCTGAACATCCAACCCCCCTCTGAGCCGAGAGTGGGTCTTTTATATTCGTGGCTGGAGCCTTAATTACCTATTAATAAATTACCTTATTAAGGCTCCAGCCACATTCCCACGAGAGTTATAGGGAAGGGGTTTTAACCCCATACCCATGACTACATATTGCAAGACCGGCTCTCTCGCCGCTCTCAAACAGCAAATAATAAAAGACGGACGGTGCTCGACCGCCCGCACATAAACACAATAATGATTAGGATGGACGGCTTCGTCCGCCCACCTACAAATACAATAATAATAATAATAATAATAATAATAATAATAATAATAATAATAATAATAATAATAATAATGAATATCACTGTCCTGGTCACAAAAGCAAAGTTTGTGGGGAATAATAGCCATTTTCTATACTTTTGAGGCATAAGCAATTAGGAAATAACACTTACTACCCAGGAACCAAAAAAAAAAAAAAAATTGTTACACGGTGTAATAATAATAATAATAATACAAAACATATATATATATATATATACAAATAATAATAAACAAAACACAAATCACGAACACAAAAATCAAACAGCCAATACAGGTCAGGCTGGGCAAATGCAACAACAATATTTTGACATTGTTAATGAAAGGGGGGGAGGGGGGGGGGGGGGGGGGGGGGATGCGAGGTCGCATCAGTCGCCCTCACGGGTTCGATGCAAAAGAAAAGATGGTCTCCGCGGTTGACTGTTTAATCCCTCGTTAGGCGTGACCGAGGACATCACCCCACGGAAGAGCCTTTCAGCAGCTCTGACATAAAATGCTCAGTGAATACCTACCTATGGCAGGCATATCCCATAAGTATGTTGGTGGTCACCTTCTCTTTCAGGGAACCAGGTTACAGTAAGTAACCTAACGTTTTAGTGCCCGGGGCAGGTTATCATATTTGTGCCTCCCACCACCCTCACCTCCTGTTTTTTCCCTCCCACCCATACTGCAATGATTTAATGGCATGAAGCATATTCAGAAATACATAAAATCACATTTCCATCTATATAGTTAGCAAAAAGAAAATTAGTTATTGCCACTTTTCAGTAATGAGTCAATCTGTAACTAAATCATATTACGGAAAAAAAAACAGCTTGAAATTACGACAGGGTGACCCATTTGCAGAGGAACTCTCCTAGCCTTAACACTTGCAAACTTGTCTATTACAGTGTCTTAGTTTATTGAGCTGGTTAACGTGTGCTCAAGGGATTCGCCAAATTAAGCCCCTTTCACACTGACATGCTCTACCCGGGTCAGGACCCGTTGTCATGCGGATCAGATACTCGATTTCATACTGCTTTTGATAAAGCAGGGTTGACCTGGGTGACAGACGCAAGTACACAATGTGCGTATCAATGCCATGGAAGCAGCTTGTTACGGACGCTTCCATCCAAGCTTCTCTGGATTGAACCGTCGGCCCAAATGTTAATTAGAGCAAATGTTTCTTCATCCCTGCTGCATTCTAGCTCATGGTGTGTCTCAATCAACAAAAACATGGCTAAACTGAAAAAACAGAAATGTTCCTTGCGGAAGCGAAACCTTCACGCTGGCGTGGCTATTTGTTATTTCGTCGGCTTATGAACGGCCGTCATGCATTTTGTCTCGCTCAACCCAGGTCAAAGTGTGTCGACCCATATCCTGAGGTGGGTCGCTGCAACCCGGTTCAACCCAGGTACGACCCAGGTACGTGGTTTCACACTACACGGGATTGTGACCCGAGTAGCCAGAACGCGGACCCAGGTAGGAGTGCCAATGTGAAAGGGGCTTTAGAGAGATGTTCTTGTCGAGCTTCCACCTGAGTCAGTGACCTTTGTCAGCCAATTCTGTCGCTGTTGAGAAAGCTCACCTGCTTCTTCTCTCCCTCTCTTTTGTTTTCTGAATTCAGCTCCAGATGACTTCTTTAGATGGCTTTGCGCCCGGGTTATTTCAAAATGTATTAAATTAGCCTAGCTGTGAATTTGTAGTCTCCTATATTATTGTTGTGGACTCCTGACCAGGTTTGAGCGACTGTGTATAGCTGAAGTAAAATCTCTTAAACCAATTTTTTTGGGGGGTAAAATTGATTCACAAGAAAGAAAACGAATGAAAAAAGGTTGGTTCCACAAATGTGTTCAAAAAGACAAATATGCTTGACAAGACTTACAGAAAACATTTCCAGAAAGTCCGGGTGGGTTAGCATCTACTGAGGAATCTGTTGAACTTCTATGAGCTACCAGTATACCGGATCCTTAATAACAAAAAAATCTAACAGCATACTACTGCTGAGACCCTACTGGAAATGTGCATGCTTTAATTGCAATTTAAATCCAACAAATGTTATTTTAATATGACTGAATGTGTTTTAATGTGTTTTTCATCAATATGTATTTAAAATACAAAATTAAAAAATGTGATAAAAATACATCATTCTCAAGCAATGCCACACCCTCATATGAAAAAGGTATTTCAAATGCATTTAAACATATGAAAAATGTGTTCAGGATGTGTAAAGTTCAAACACAGTATATTTAATGAAATCCACTCTGTTCCTTACATTAAGACTGTTCCTGATGTATAAAATTGCATTCTAGAGGAAACTTTGTCTCCTAGATTTGATTAAAATAGCACCAGTAGTTTCACCTAAAACACCTTGTTATCCTGCCTTATTCAAGCAGGTCAAAATCAAGGTAATGTTTTTTGTTTGTTTGTTTTGTTCATAAGTACAGAGTAGTGCAAACTTAAATTTCCTTGGTATTGAGCAGACCTATCATATGAGATGTTTTGATAACTAAAGTGCTCCAGTATGAAATTCAGTCTACAACAAATACAAAATAAATGCAAAAAAACAAAACATCACAATGGGTGAGTTTCTAACACAAACTGTGTTGTCCTTAATCAACTATTTTGATAATAATCATAATCTGAAGGAAAAAACATGTAACAAAGTTAGCAAGAAACAACCCAACCATATTTTAGACATGTTTGGTGTTCCAAAGCTACGCAACACTGGAAGCAGGTTGTGTAGTACTTTCATATCAAAATAAATTATCTGAAGTTCGTGCTGCAATAATTTTTTTAATTAAACCATTTAAATCAGACCATATGTACCTACACTATAAAATACAGCACATCTTTTACAACAGCAGGTAATGGAATTGTAATTTAATACTGGTAACTGATTATAAAACCATGTGTCAACACTCATCCTTTTACTTGTAAACGGCACCTTTCTTTAAAAGGCCAATACACAATTAAAGTGTAGAATTCCATGAAACATCCTGGTGCTCATGTACTTATACTTATGAGATGTTTCAAAATATCACCCAGTGTCATGGAGCATTACACTGGTACACTGGTACATGAATAACGTGAAATCAGCTAAACTGGGACATTTAATATAAACTGTTTATCCATAACTTTAAACAGTAAATCAAGTAAAAGTACAAGAAAAAAAGTCAAGCTGACAAATGTTTCCTATATAGTAGCCCTTATCAATCTCTTTATTGGTTGTAACAATAAAGACATTGATAAAGACTTTTACCAAAATATTTGTCTACTAGACTTGGTTTCCTAGGGTTTTACCACAGTAAAGTCAAACCTTTATAGAAAAACATTTGATGTTATTGAATTCAAATGTTCTATTTTGTTTGCTGTTTAAAAGTAACCATCTGCAATTCCATGAAGATCCCCTGCCCACATTATCTGGTGATTCAGTTATAATGGGACGGTGTGCTTGGCAAAGTAGGACATCACAGAATGATGTTTGCTAACACACTGAAATCTATATAGACCTGTTCTTCCTATGTTTTCTTGAAACAAAATGGATACAGATGTTACCAGAACAAATGGGCATATTAAATAGAATTGCAAATAAAGTCCACTACGTGCATAACTGATTTACGTTTCTCAGTAAATATGGTTAAACAGTACAATACAAAATGATAAAGGCCCAACAACACGACACATCTTAAATTTAAACAGTGTTTGAGTTGCACGCGGAGGTGAACAGTTTTAGACCTAGATGGGGTTATTTTTGAAGGTTGGTTACTTATGTTGTGTAAACCAGTTAAATCAGCATAAAAAATATTATATACTACTCAACTTTTGCTAGGGATAAGGATTTTCAACAAAAAGGAGTTTCATACTGTGACATTTATTGAATGGCTGATTGTGTTAATATACAGTTTAACCTGTGAAAAATGATGCATAATAAAAATAGAGTCACTGTCTGTGTTTTTTAACATGATCATCACCCTGTATGTCTGCCAAGAGACAATATGCCACTTTAATAACGCCTGCACATCCCACTAATCAGATACTGTACACATTCTTGTTGGAGCTGGGCCCATTCTTGGATAAGGGTGTCCTAGAGCTCCTGCAGAGTGCTTGGTTGTACTAGATGGGATGCTATCGCTCTCTTTAGCATGTCTCAAACATGCTCAATAGGGTTCAGATCAGAAGATCTCGCTGGCCAATTCATCCTCTCGATTGCTTCCTCTTCAAGCCATGACAGATCCTCCTCTATTTTCTATTCTACAACATGTTGTGTTCTACAACATGATGCGGCAAGAAACATTCATCACGCTGTCTGTCAGTATAATAAAGAATCAGCGTCCAATCATTGATGTTCCACCTGATGTGATCCCTAGCCCCTCTCAAACGTTCCTGGATTGTCAGTGTCAGAGCCAGCCCCTCTCAAACGTTCCTGGATTTGTCAGTGTCAGAGCCAGCCCCTCTCAAACGTTCCTGGATTTTTCAGTGTCAGAGGTAAACGGATTAAGGCTCTTCTGGACCTCATACGAGCCCCATGAAGCCGTCTATGGAACCATCTGTAAAAATTATAACCTATTACAATTTGGGTAGAGTTCGCGAAAGGTCGCCAACATGACTCAATTTGAATATGGTGATCTTCCCAAGGCATTGTGACTCTTCTGCACCCCACACCATGTTGCCTCCTAACAGTGCTGCTTGTTTGGTATCGACTCCATATACAGTAGACCACACTTTGGGACACATTCAATAATTGAGCGGCATGACGTTGCTCCTGTCCATGTTGTCCTCATTACTTAACCGATGTATAATTTGTCATTGAGCCATTACACTTAAAGCTATGACAGTTTTAACAAAGCACTCTCACATGTACCAGATTTTGTGGGTACACCAATCTGCTTTGAAATTGAAAATGCAGTCATGCCCTTTATACCCCATGCACAGAGTTCAACAAAACACGTGCATTGTGTGCTGACAGGTGAAAAGAATAACTGGCCATTAATATTAGTCACAGACAGGAATTGAATGAACCAGTAATGTTTTTAATTTGACCAAAACATTTGACCCTTAGCAAAAGTAGAGTATTATATTTTAAGTGACACTAGTTGGCGACATTGTAAAGTTCACATTTTCTTTCACAGAGCAAGTTGCTAATTTACATAAACTGTGGGCTTATGTATAACATGTGGTACAGGGTGAAGCTGATAAAAAAAAAAGGCCTGGTCACTCTCTAAAGATTTTGAAATTGGACAAATATACATAGTTTCATTCATCTTCATTAAGACACATGTATTTAAGTAAATCCAAAGGTGAAACTGCAATTTGCTCATCCGTATCTTCCACTTCACGTAAGTATGGAATTTCTTTACAACCTGTAAAAGCTTTAGGACAACAACAACATCTGTTCTACTAGTGTTATATATCTTGCAACTGTGTTGCTTCACACAAAGGTCCCTGGTATCCCCTCAAGTAAAAGCTCTCTCTTACAGGAGTGTAGGGTGAGCCATAAGATCAGGAGGTCACTTGATTGAATCCTGGTTGCTGATCTTGGGTGGGAGGGCTGCATTGACCTTTGCGCTCCTGTGAGTTGGGAAGAAATATCGTCTGGGGGTAATTTATCTCATCATGCTTCAAAGACACCATACTTGGTCAAATCTGTTGCCTTGATTCAGAGGGTGAAATGTGTTTATTGGCATGACAGAAGGAATGGAAGCTCTTCATTGTCAGTCCAGGTACAGTGCTGTGTTTTTCGATCTAGTTCACAACAAATCAAAACATACAGGGATGGTGCTACTATCATTTTCTTAAAATTTGAATTGTATTTTATTCCATTATTTAATTGCATTTTGTAATAGTTCATCAAATTAAAAAAAATGCTTTATTCTAAGGGAACCTTTTGGCCTCATGATTTAATGAAACAAAGTGCCAGATGAGAGAGAGATGTAATAAGAACAGTAAGATCCAAGGTGTCTTCATTCCTTGAGAAGTAGTGCCAGGTTGACACTGACAGTCTACTTGATATAGGACATACGAGTCGTGACATTCATTATTTAAGTGATTTGAATCTTATTAAATGTCATCAACGAAAATGGAATGCTGAGATCTCAGCTGGTAGCACATACAGTAGGTGGACAGATATTAATTTCTGTAATACTTTTCAGTGAAATTGATATTTATCCTGTTTACACATGCAGTGGAAAAAAGCTCTCTGTTTTCTATGCTGTCTGACCTCTAATGCTACTCTGTTAAGGCTCTCTAGTCCAACAGGGGTATTAGCAGATGTGATCTGGAAAGATGTGGCTAATCCTAAAAATGCTCTCATCTTATTAGTAAATGAGTTAGGATTTAATCTGACAGCAACCATAACAACGCAAAACATCTGCCTGTTGGAATCAATGGTTGTATTATTGTAAGTCCTTGTGTGTATTTTATTAGTATACACCTGTGTGTTTGTAAAAAGGGGAGAAGGACATAAAAATGTTTATATTGAGTACAAAACAGTGAGGCATGAGGTGTATATCCCTACCTCCACCCCCCCAGGAATGGAATACAATCTCATTGCCACTACATGCCCTGTGTATCATTATTAGCCTGTTTAGATATTGGATATTGGATATTAGCCTATACATACCTCTGAAGTTCACTGTAAAGAGCTATGCTGTCTTTGCCCCGTAAGTATTTTCTGTTTTCTATTTTAATTATCTTGTGCTGTATAGTACAACTGGAGATATGTTTGTTATATTATAAAATAATTATAATGTACCCTACAGTGCATTAGTAATTATTAATGGCCTATTATTAACATTAATATGCTGTTAATAATCATTGTTGTTATCGTTATTGGTGGTTGTGACAGAGTAGAAGAAATCCCTGCACTGAAAAGTTCACCTCCCACCAGCAGAGGGGGAACAGGAAGAACCTGTCCATCCAGCGGGCTTTGGTAACTACGGGGTTAACATTCTGTAGGAGTCGGCCACCATGAAATGTATCGTCTATAGAAACAACAGGACTGGTGGATGCTACTCAACTAAAGTTAAGTTTAATCGGAATTAAAGTATATGTTGGATGCAGTGGGTGGCACTGGGTGATAGCAACATTCCTTAAGAAAGAGAAGCAAAAAGATAAAAGGTGAAATAAAGGCCAGGCTAGCAACACAGATTATTTTTTGTTTGTTAATGTGTCATTATGCTGTCAGTATTAAGGGCTGTTGTAGGTGAGTGCTGGCAATTATGTTGCTATAGTAACTGTAGTGTAGGCTGGAGATAACAGGGTCGACAAAACTGTAGCAGGCAAAAGACTGAGTGTGAAAAAAATGTACATAATAATAATCATGAATGCATTATTTTAACATATTATAAATGTGTTGTTGTTGTTGTTGTTGTTATCCATGCCAAAAACAATGAACCTCTTTAAAAAAAAAAAAAAGATGCAGGGTACAATATTTGAAATACATATCCATGCCGCACTGTAAACTAAACAGCCATGTTCTTTTGACTAGCTGTATAAGCAGAACAAGGTTGCCAACCATCCATAAACTTACGGACAGTCAGTAAAAAAGTCAGTAAACATAAACCCCTAAATAACAAAAAATGTCTGTGATTTTAGATCAAAATAAAGGATGGTATGTTGTTATTGTTTTTCTGCTTTCCTGATCAGCTAGAATTACATATACCAACAGCTTACACGATGGCAGTGAAAAGTATTAAAGAAACTATGCAAAAATTAATACAGATTGCTCTTGAAAATATGCTGGATAGCCTAGAAATAGAATTTATGCAGTACAAGTGACTCACTTGATGGCTTTTAAGGGGTGTTCGCACCGAACGTGATGCGGCTTAAAAAATGTTGACAACATTGTTTTCAATGAAGGCGGGCACACTGACTGCGGGAAGTGACAGAGGGAAGCGGCACTCAGAGGGGCGCGCCGCTTCGTGACGTATAACACTAGCAACCAATCAGGGGAAAGTAGGAGGCTCCTTTGCTAGAAAGACAGAAAACGGAAAATTGAAGAAAAATTGATTTTAACAGTCTCTGAATTCCCAGAGTTGTATAATACAACTATAAATATATACAGAGATATTACCAGAAAAGCCACTGCATGAAAGGCTGTGAGTGTCCAGATGGGATTATCGGGTAAGTGAATATTAAATATATGTGTACTTGTTATTACTTACGTAAAGTTGTTTCAAAAAAACGTTTTTAATCCAGGTACTCTGTTCAATGGTAGCAGAGCTTTGCAGTGTAGACTCACCACGTTGTGTCCTCATGAAGTTGTGCAGGACACATGTTGCCTTCACCGCTGTCTCTGCATTTTGAGGGCTCACACCAATAACACTCCTGTAAAGACGCCACTGTGTTGCTAAAATCCCACTGGAATTTTCGACAGTTCTTCTTGCACGAGAGAGGTGGTAGTTAAAAATGCGCTTTTCATGGGTAGGTTTCTACCTGGGTAAGGCCTCATGAGATTTTTGCGCAGTGTTCCCAAAAACTTGCAATGAGATACAAAAAGATGTATTTATATTTCAGCCAAATGAAGTATTATTATTATTATTATTATTATTATTATTATTATTATTATTATTATTATTATTATTATTAATAATAATAATAATAATAATAATAATAATAATAATAACTACCTTCATCATTACAACATTCCTTTTATTTTAATTGTGTGTTGTTTAGAAGAAGGGTGCTGGAAAAATGGAAGAACCTGAGGGACAGGTTTATCAAGGAGAGAAAAACGGAGACAGAAAAGAAGTGGAGCTGCAGAAGTGAGTCACCGGTGCTGGAAATATAGCCAGGTGATGTCGTTCCTGACTCCTTTCATACAGGCAAGGCCCACTACCAGCAACATGCCTGAGAAGAGGACGACAGCAACTCTGGCACTCTTTAATTTTTTTTTTTTTTAAATTATAACGTTTCGTTCCTCGTTACTTGAAATATTTAGCTTTGTCTTTACTATATAAAAAAAGTGTTCCCTTCCTGCTGGCATTTACTGTTTGTTGCTTGGCACATGCAGCCTTGACATGACTTTCCCCTTGCTGCCTTTGGTGTGAACAGTGGTCTGCGGCAACACAGAGCGACGTGCAAGAAGGTGGCATGCGCGTCGCGTTCGGTGTGAACACCCCTTTAGATGGGATCTGGTGGCTAATGAATATTGGCACAAAATTGGGCTCTACTGGGCTAGCGGAGAGCCACATTTTCCTACACTTGTCAAGTTTTCCATTAATATGTTGGCTTTGACACACAGTACTGCAAAAATTAGAAAGTCTTTTTTTCTCAGATGAACCTTAAAAACAAACTTAAGAAATAAACTGTCTACAGACATGCTGAATCGAATTCTGGCCTTCAAGACTGCTGTTAAAAACAGGGCCAGCTTCAGACAAACAAAACAAATGATCCAGTCTGCAAATGTGTAAATTGGACTTAAAGAAATGTAAGTACTGTATATAAAAATAGCTTATTTTATAATGTATTTTATTGTTTTAGATTTTTGTGTTGAAGCGTGGTTGCAATATTTATTAAAATAAATCCCCCCAAAAAAACCACTTTCATTAAACAAAACTGCACGTTGGCCAAAACAAACAGTAACAAACACAATAAATAACACAAATATTGGCTGGAATGCAGCCAGTCGGATAGCAGATGTCTTCTTTACCTTGTGAATCTCGATCTCTTTCACTTTTTCTCTACACCCCTCGCTATGAGCGGCTGCTGTGCTTTTATATTCGTGGCCATCTCCAAATTAATTAATCACTGGGAATCAGAGAGCAGAGAACGTATCGGTGCTTTCGTACTACTCAAAGGGTTAAGTGGAGGGTGCGAATACTTTTGTCTGCGACTGTATAGGATATCAGTCAATGGTTCTATTTTCATAGTTATATAGTGCCCAAGCAGACAGCAAAAATGGGGACACAATTACTGCAATATATGTTCACAGTGGCAGTGGTCCCACAACTATGCATGTGCCTCTTTCTCTGGTATTTCATGATTGTCCTTCAAAGACTAACTGTTCCTTAAGCTATGCTTCACCTATGGGCTCCAGTGCACAGCTACTGTATAATACCAATGCTAGATACATCTCCACATTTGACCTTGAGGTGTAAGAAAAGTTTAGTTAATAAGAATGTTATCATCATGAATCATGAAGAACACACATAGTAGGATATCATACAAGAAATGAAACATTAGGAAAATGGAGATAAGTTATATTTTGTGTTATATGCGCATTTTTTTGAGTTGACCTGATAGTAAACCACCCCCTCTCAAATGCTTGAAGAAACAACATTAAAATGAAAGAATACTTAAAATTCCAAATACTATTGTAGTAGCTATCACAGCTTTATCTCTGGGTCTGCTGACAAATTACATTATAATTTGCATTGCACACAGAGTCCTGACACCCCTTTTATCTTTTAAAATACTAATCCTATTGAAAGATAATTTAAAGATTTCCAAAGGACTGTTCCAAAGGACATCACTCTACCCCCTAATACTGCCAAACTATTCATGGTTAAAAATCTTAGCATAGAAAGTTTAGCATAGTTTAGCACAGAAACAAAGTTGAAACCATAACTATAGTCGCCACTATAACATGTGGTGTTAATAGATACCTGATGGTTCTGATTAGGTAACAGGACAATAAATAAATTAGTGAAGGAAGGCATAGGAAGCCAGGGAAATTATTAGTAATGATTTTTCTCAACAATTATGTTATTTTTGTGTTATCCATGCAGACAGCTTTCTGTGTTTATGGCACTGTGAAATCAATACCTGTCATTGTAGTATTTACATTGCCTTGCATAAGTATTCACCCCCCTTGGACTTTTCCACATTTTGTAGTGTTACAACCTGGAATTAAAATTGATTTAATTAGGATTTGTTGTCACTGATCTACACAAAATAGTCCATAATGTCGAAGTGGGGAAAAAAATCTACATATTTTTCAAAATTATTTACAAATGAAAAACTGAAAAGTCTTGATTGCATAAGTATTCACCCCCTTTGCTGTGACACCCCTAAATAAGCTCTGGTGCAACCAATTGCCTTCAGAAGTCACATAATTAGTTGAATGGAGTCCACCTGTGTGCAATTAAAGTGTCACATGATCTCAGATTAAATACACCTGTTTCTGGAAGGCCCCAGAGTTTGTTAGAGAGCATGTCTAAACAAACAGCATCATGAAGACCAAGGAGCTATCAAAACAAGTCCAATATAAAGTTCTGGAGAAGCACCAATCAGGGTTGGGTTATAAAAAATTATCCCAAACTTTGAACATCCCCCGGAGCACCGTTAAATCCATTATTAAAAAGTGGAAAGAATATGGCACAACCGCGACTTTGCCTAGAGAAGGCCGTCCACCAAATCTCAGTGACCAGGTAAGGAGGGCATTAGTCAGAAAAACAACCAAGAGGCCAATGATAACTCTGAAGGAGCTGGAGAGATCCACAGCTGAGATGGGAGAAACCGTCCATGGGACAACTATAACCCGGACGCTCCACAAAGCTGGGCTTTATGGAAGAGTGGAGAGAAGAAAGCCATTGCTAAAAAAAAAACATATCAAATCCCATTTGGATTTTGCCAAAAGGCATGTGTGAGACACAGCAAACATGTGGAGAAAGGTTCTCTGGTCTGATGAGACCAAAATTGAACTTTTTGGCCTTAGCGGAAAACGCTATGTGTGGCGCAAAGCCAACACTGCTCATCACCCTGAGAACACCATCCCCACGGTGAAGCATGGTAGTGGCAGCATCATGTTATGGGGATGCTTTTCATCGGCAGGGACTGGGAAACTGGTCAGGATTGAGGGCAAGATGGATGGAGCCAAATACAGGGAAATTCTAGAGGAAAACCTGTTTCAGTCTGTAAGAGACCTGGGACTGGGGCGGAGGTTCACCTTCCAGCAGGACAATGATCCTAAACACACAGCCAAAGCTACACTGGAGTGGTTTAAAAACAAGAACCTGAATGTCTTAGAATGGCCCAGTCCAAGCCCAGACCTCAATCTGATTGAGAATCTGTGGCAAGACTTGAAAATTGCTGTTCACCAACGGTCCCCATCCAACTTGACACAAAAAATTGCAGGATCCAGATGTGCAAAGCTGGTAGAGACTTACCCAAAAAGACTCACAGCTGTAATTGCTGCCAAAGGTGCTTCTACTAAGTATTGACTCAGGGGGGTGAATACTTATGCAACCAACAAATGTCTTTTTTTTATTGTTTAATTAACTTTTGTGTCACAATAAAAAATATGTTGCACCTTCAAAGCGTTAAGTATGCTGTGTAAATCAAATGGTAAAAATCCCAATTAAATCCATTTTAATTCCAGGTTGTAACACTACAAAATGTGGAAAAGTCCAAGGGGGGTGAATACCAAGGCACTGTAAGTATGGGTCGGGTTCTCCTGACATCATCATAAAGTTTTATGCCAGTTTACCTTAGCCTCATGACCGATTTATCGATGAGATGAGGAGGTACAGCTTTTTACGACTGTCACAAGTAATTTTCGCCTAAGGCTGCCGCAATTTTGGAGCAATTCAACCTCAGAGTTAACTGGGGCATCTTAGACAATGAACTTAGTCAATAATTCGCCAGCCTGAAAGCTTACACTTGCCTGGTTTACAGCTCCGGCTTCCACAAGACTAACCTTTCAACCCAGTCCACTTTAACTCAGCAAATGCATTCCCATGTTTTGCGGCAGTTCCAAGCTGTAGTTCTTTCCAGCCACAATTTTCAGTTAATTTACCTCACCAGCCCTGGGTCCTATATAATCCTTCACTGCTCATTTACCCAGCCCAATCTAATGACAAACAAGGGAGGCAGGTTCTTTTTTCTGCCGGGAAACAAATCTACAATAACTTTAATGAGAACGTCTGTTCATATATCCCCTGTACTTTTCTCCACATCTGTAGTTTCTGCAGCGACAGCCACAGCAAAAGGGTTTTCCCAGACGCGTGTGCACTGCATCTGCGCAGAAATGACTAGGTCTCCCATCTACCCCGATTAATCCAGTAGCACTGGTTGTTGCCCTTATCAACCACCCAGATAGTTATATTATTTCAGGACTGAATGATGGCTTCCCCACTGGTATTTTAACTCCTCCCTCTGTTCCCCACATTTGCAGTAATCTAAAGTATGCTCTAAACAATCTTGATTCTGTTGATATTTTGCTCAAGAAAGAGACTTCCAAAGGTTTCACGATCGGCTCATTTTTTAACCCCCCTTCCCATCATTCCGCATTAATCCACGAGGGGTCGCAATTCGCAAATATTCTGGCAAGAAAAGACTCATTATTGATCTATCCTCACTCAGGTTCTATTTCCAGCCGATCACTCTCTACACTATACCAGAATCGATGATGCTATCCATTTCATTAAAATAGCAGGTCAAGGGGCATGTCTCTCTAAGGCTGATATCACAGATGCATTCAAAGTAATGCCATTTCACCCTTCCCAGTGGCATCTCTTTGGAGTTCAATGGCAATTTTATTTTTTAGTTTGTCTCACTTTCGGTTGTAGAAGCAGCCCTCACATCTTCAATTCCCTATCTGAAGCATTGTGTTGGATTCTCCTAAATAATTTCAAGTTACCATTTGTGCTCCATGTATTAGACAACTTTCTATTAGTATTTTAAAAAGTGTATTTTTCGAACTCTGAGTTTCTCTATCAGACCTACCACCTGCCTGGAATTCCTTGGGATTGATCTGGACTCCAAGAAAATGGAAGCACGTCTCCCCAAAGACAAACTGTGTCGAATTACAGATGTTTTAAATTCCTTTCAGGACAGAAAATCGTGTACCAAACACGAACTTCTCTCTCTACTGGGTCATTTTAATTTTGCTACAAGGATCATTCCGTGCAAGGTTGATCATTTGTTTCTTATCTCTTGAAATTAGTATTCAAACTGCATCACCATGTTAATATCAGTGCTGGATGCCAGGCCGATATCACCTTATGGTCCAGCCTCCTCTCCAACTGGAACCGCATTTCCTTATTCTACAATGACGCAATTACCTCTGCGGACTCTCCCGGTCTTTATACCGATGCTGCCCCATCTCGGGGCTTCGGTGGTATCTCAGGTTCCAAGTGGTTCTATGGGAATTGGTCCCCCGAAATTTCGTACCTTCCCTCTGCAGAGCAATCTTCAGCTTTATTTGAATTGTATCCTATTATTGTTGCGGCTGTAATCTGGGGGACATTAATGGTAAAAAAGATCATAACCTTTAATTGCGACAACCTCTCTACAGTAGTTATTATCAATATAGGCAGATCCTCTTCCCCTGCCATTATGAAGCTCATGTGGGTTTCAGCGCTGGAAAACTTTCGTATCAAGCAAACCACGTCCCAGGTTCAAAAAACATAATTGCTGACTCTTCCTCCTTTTAATTTTCAGAAACGTCATGCACTGTTTCGAGGAGACCACTACCGCATTCATGCCCAGGGTTCAAGGACCTCATCTTGTACTAAATCAACCAACATCCAGATCTCCAAATCCACATTTAATCTCATTAAATCATATTTTGCTCATCATCAAATTTCGCTCCCTATGACATTCACACTTCTGAATCTTCCACCATATAATTAATTTCATATTGCTTTACAAACTGCAATCTCTCTCTTTCCACCATATGCCGATATTTGTCAGGTCTATAGTTTCGCACTTGTTCGGAATCAATATCCTTTCCCCATCATCTCTTCCTCGGATACATATGCTGCCCTGTGAGATTCAACGGTCTGCTCCCAAACCTTCATCTTCCAAGTTGCCTGTCACAAAGGAAGTCAACACCCTACGTTCAGGCTGCTTTTCTCCATACAAAGATACCCTTCTGGAAGCAATGTTCATCTCTGCCTTCTGCAGGTTTCTACGATGTGGCGGAATTACCTGTCGGAACCAGTCATTCGATCCATCTCTGGACCTCTGCATAGGAGTTCTTCAATCTCCGGTCATGTACTCTTTACATTTAAAACATTCGAAATTAGGCCAGGAAAAGAAAGGCGTGTATGTTCATTTATCAAAAGCACATTGAATTATTTGTCCTGTCTCTGCTCTTTTCAGCTATCTGTCAATGCGTCCGATGGCCATCAATAAGGATCCCGTTTCTCACCCTGGAAAGGACAGTCCTGTCCAGGAACTGGTTCTGTGACCACCTTCGTCTGTGTCTCCTTCGTGCTGGTTTTCCTCCCGACAACTACTCCGGCCATTCGCTCAGGATCGGCGCTGCAACTTCTGCTGCTTCCAGGAACATTGCTCCACACCTAATCAAGGCTCTGGGGCAGTGGACTTCAGGTGCATACACACTCTACATTCAAATGAATGTCTCTTATTATCAGCGCAAAAAACTCTGCGTATTGAGGTTGTCATTTTAGAACCCTGTGGAAGAGTAACCCCTCGGCCATGGATTCTCTAAGATTTCCCCCTATCTCCTTGGTGAGTAGGGTTATTTCCTTACCTGAGCGCTGGGTGGTTTAGATCTGCACGGTGGGGAGGCTTAGGTGGCCTCGTTCTTTTGGGGGAAGGTGGCCTGAGTGCCACTTGTCCCGCCGCTTGCATCTACATCCGTCATAAAATACATACCATGCTTGTCAGTGTAGGGCAGCGTCATAGCTCCTTGAACCAGGCCAGGGCCAAAAAGTAACC
>NC_081190.1:36553554-36598973 GCF_902713425.1 Acipenser ruthenus | reverse complement strand
GAGGTCCATCTGTCTGTCACGACTGTGGATTCTTTATACTGTAAAATTTTGTTAATCCGTTTTAGTATAATAAAGTTAAAAAAAAAAAAAATCCTGCTGTGCTATAAAACATGGCTTAGTCTAGGGAAGAGAGAAGGTTAATCCATGAAACAAAAGATTACAGAAAAGTGCTTTGTTTTTATAACCTCTTCAATTTAGCAGCCTAATCTTAAAGCATTACACTGCATTACTGCTGTTTGTTATCGAACGTTCAGCAACATGCTTTCTGATGCCACTGATAGAAATCTTCATTTTCTTAAACTGTGCAAGTACTGTACATCGCCTAATTAAAAAAAAAAACAAAAAAAGTTCTACCCCATTGACACCTATTTTGCTTGGTGGCAACTGAATTACAGATTTGAAAAAATACAAATCAATGTTTGATTAGGGTATCTGACGGTTCTGCGACACAGACTGCAGATATGTCTTCTGATAGATTTTTGCTGTTATGCAACGCGAAACAGCTGTTACTTTTAAGGGGAACCTCTTTCATTGGTGAAGTCTTTTAGGGGATTATTTAACCATGTAAGACTTGCATTACAAAACAAACATATGTATATGTGGTTTATATATGATACCGTGGACACATGCTCACTGTATTAAGAGGAAAAAAAACAAGCTGGATTTGATCTTTTGAGCCCCCTTTCTATTTAGTTGTATAACAGCCCCAGATTGTAGCAAGCTCTTGGCCTGCTTCATTGACACAGACCAATTTTTGCAATCCATTTGCGTGTGTGGCCATACCTAATGCTTGGATTGTACCAAATGGATTGCCAACGATGTTTACCAGAATTGGCAAAAGCAATCTGTGATAAACAAGCTCTGCTCTAGATTATCTCTAAAAATCTCCCTGTTTTACATGTTTGCATTGGTTGGGGGTATATAGCACATATGCTGTTCTGATGGCAAAGGTAGTGAATCAGTATCTGATTCAAGATTGAAACATACCATTCTCTATTAACCCCAATCCTTGGGTATAACTACAAGAATGCACTGCCTTCCAAAGATGTTAACCAGCTAAAAAGTGAAAGGAAAAACAAAATGAATGAATCCCTGCTGAGGCACACCAATTGAAATGTGATGGCAGGCCTGACCTAGACCTCTACTGATTTAGGCTGCCTCCAGGGCATTTTTAATAAAGTGTGGTTTTAAAGAGTTAGGAGTAGATGCATATATCACTGATTTTGAACCAGTTTATTCTGTTAATCCAAGGGGCATAACATGAAACGGGCAAACCATAGAACATGAACAGTATATTTTTGTGTTACTGTAGCATTCTATTAACTAATTGGAACACCTTTTAAAAAAAAATCACTCTTTTTACATTAACAAAAATATTTTTGGGGGTAGGGGAAATGAGACTGTGGGAAATCCCTTTAGAGTGGAACAGTTTTGTTCAGATGCAAAACGTATTATTCACCTACAGGAAGAATGCGCTTATAAAACAACTGCAACAAAAAAATAAATCCAGCACAGTTTGTGTGTGGTAAAATAATGTGTTGCATTCTTACAAAGGTTCTTTTTAATTATAGTTTTATAGTTTGTTGTTTGGGATTTATGGATGAACATTGTCTTTTTTTTTTCTAAGCATACTTTTAGACCGGTATTTGTGTATTAAAATTTTTAACTGAAACCCTCAAAAGCAGAAATTTACAAAAGTCCTTTCACTGTAATACAAAAGTGTAGCAACAAGGAAGTATGTTTCATCTTTTTTTATTTTAATTTTGTTATGCCAATACTGTACAATCATGTAATCTTTGCTTTAATGTACCCGTTTAAAAATAGAAAAAAGATTGACAGTATGTGCTCCAAATGGTGCCCTGAGCTGCAGATACCTGGAGACTAAATTAACCTCCCATGCCCAGCTGTGGGTGGACAAGACAGGTTCAGCACCCGTAGATGCATTATGCAGCAAACCCACCCAGTGTTTCTTTCCCTGCCTGGTACATTTACTGGCAAATCAATAATGTAAGACGAAGATAGGGTTTACAAAATATTAAACGGTGATGCATTTAAAACAAACAAACAAACCGATTAAAACATTTGGCATAAGTCACATGTATTTAAAGTACTTATTATTATTAATAATAATAATAATAATAATAATAATAATAATCATCCCTCTGCTGGTTGTTTTTATTGGCCATTCTAAACTTTCTGATTCTACTTACAGATGCATATTATGCTGATTTATCTTCCTACAACTGTTATCCCCTCTATTTTTTAACAATCATTAGAACTGCACAGAGGTGTGGGAAATGGCTCATTCTAATCCATGACCTTGCTTCTTTTATTATAAGGCTCATGCTGTGTGTGATTCTAATATTTATCAGGCTATTAGGCAATTAAACGCAGGGCATTTTGGCATCCATATACAGCACAATCTAAAAATTGCTGAAACATCTGACCACCTACCGCAATTAGAGCAGTGAAGGTTTGATTGAATTAAAATGGTTATAAAAGAAGGAACTTGTTAAGTGATCAGCTGGTTTCCTGTCAACAGCCACTGAATGCGTCGACCTTGTAATCCATTTGAAGTATTCATTTGTCTCCCATAAATTATTGTTTTTTTGATGCAAATTTGATGTATTTTTGAAAGCTGTTGCTATAAAACAGTGGCTAAATTTCCTTATTTGTGGGTTCAAAATAAGCTGTATATTAAGCGGGGAGTGGTCTGGTAGTGAAAGTCCTTTTCCTTTTAATAATGAAAAGCTTATGAAGGATACAAAATATGAAAAAAAAAAAAAAAAAACAGATGGGAACACAACCCATTTTCACCCACAGATGTCCTCCCTGGACAAGCATTCGTTCTACAGCAGCCAGTCTGTCAGCCAATCATTAATGAATTCTGTGGGAGCTTTTTTGTGCTTGTGAACAACTGTATTAGTAGTAACATTTTTCAAACCTATAACAATAATTAAAACCAGATACAGGGACATTAATAATAATAATAATAATAATAATAATAATAATAATAATAATAATAATAATAATAATAGAATAGTTATTGTTGTGACAGGAATAGTCATAGTACAGTATGGGCTAAAGTGCATTAACAGCATTGTTTTGTTGTACATGTTAATGTGTGTTTTAAGTTTTCACTTAAGAGGGATGAAGTAATACAAAATACATTAAATACGGTACGACTGAATTCACATTTGATGGGTGCATATTTTCAGCCAAGCATTAAGGATTACTGCATAGAAATACCAAAACAGTTTGGAGTGAGCATTGGAAAATTGAGTTCCAGAAAACCCATTTTAATAGATTGAAAATGTAGTGCCCTTTTAAAACTATAAAGTAGATCAAAGGTTTGTTTTGCCAGTAAAAATGCCACCTATGCCAGACTGTGTACATACATTTTCTAGTTTTAAAACCAAGTAACATAAAACCCAGAAAACTTTTAAAGCATGACTTAGCAGTTCATGAGAATTAGGACAATGATTGGTGCTCAAAACAGGCATTTTTTGTTAAAACCCTGTCTGTATATTTTGACAGTGGTTATTCCTCTTCCTTGAAAGATTAGCGCTTTTATTCTTTGATATGCGATTTACTGGATAAGATACTTTAATGTGAAAAACTGTTCTCTGTAATTTGTATGATCCTTAAACCCTTCAAGTTGTATCCTAGTTGAACCCTGCTATTTCAGACTTTGATGGTTCTGTAGGTATTGGTATTTGTAGATATAAGTGTAAAGAAAGAAAACACGGAACTGCTGTTTGACAAGTGCCTGTGGGTGAATGGTGGGGCAGGTAGAATTGATAAATGTGATTTCGTCTTAGAATACCATTTTGTGGAGCTGTCAGTGTTTTATGCAGTGTGTTAACAGTGAAGCAGTGTTAAGAATGAAAGTATGTGCTTCAGTTTTGTTTGTGTGTAGTTTTGATCGTTGTTTGATTTTTAAAAAAAAACAAACAAAAAAAAAACATTCCATAGACAAGAGAGAGAATCAGGCCAATCTAGAGAGGAAGAAAACAGAGGTATTAATTATATATATATAAAAAAAGAAGTCATTCAAAGAATAAAAACTGTAGCCAAACACCTTAATTGTGATGCATTTGCTGAGTTTCCCTCTTCCATTGTCGGCCCTGCTCCGATGCCATATGGTCTACCATGGAACATTTAACTTGTCAGATATAATGGATTGTCCTGGAAGCAGATTTTTGCTTTGAGCGCTCGGCTTCTTTCTTGCATTCTGCTTTCGGCTGCAGGCTGCAGGATGAAGGATCATGGAGCAAACACGGTGAAGATTCGCACAGTTGATTCCCCTTAAGATGATGACCTATATGCCATGAAACTTTACCCATGTAAAGAGGCATTATCCCAGTTGCTGGCCCTAGCAGGCTGCTTGTCACAATCATTTAAGTCCTCTGGAATTAATAGATTGTGCAACTAATTCAGAAATCCAATTCATAGGAGCGGCCCTTTTTAAATAATTTGCAAATACAAGGAAATTGTTTTGCTTTTTATTTTTTGCTGAGTTGAGATCTGTACTATATACATCAGTCACTAAAATGTCAAAATTAATACTTAAGGGCAAAACCTTGACCCCTGCCCCTTGACCAATGATGGCTTGCACTACAATGCTTAACTCGTTGGCTGCCATCATGTGACAAAGCTATTTCTCACTTTTAGAATCTTGTATCTCAAAAACCATTTTAGTTATCGGCTTTTTTCAGGGTGATATGAACACTTTGTTGATGCCCTTGACCTGTGATCTAATATGGCTGCCGTAGTCATGTGACTTTGACTTCCAGATGAGAAAGACCAAATGCTTTAATGTACTAGTTTAAAATTTGGTGCACAGCTGTGTTTTATTATTCTCTTGGACGCAAATAGTTATGGGTATCATCCATTAATAAAATCACTGGTTACAGCGGTCATGCACATTTTTGGTTTTATGGTACCGTGGTGTGATTGGCTGAGCAAGTCAATGCATTGTGTTTGGAACCGCGCGATTTGGATTTTATGAAACTGTGTTGGGGCATTTGGTAAGTAAGCACTTGGGTGTACTTCAACCACCCAATACCTTTTTTAGGTTTAAGAATATATAGCTAGATATATAGATATCTATATATTTTAAAATTAAATACTGTGGGTTTTTTGTTGTTTTTTTTTTATGAAATATTTCCATAAACCAATCTAGGTCTCATTTATTGCAAATGGCAAAATTATAAGAATAAAATCAACTGTTTATTCCTTAAAAACAGCACAGGTTCAGACATTAACACTTGAAATGTATTTGCTTACGATTGTAAGTCGCCCTGGATAAGGGCGTCTGCTAAAATAAATAATAATAATAATAATAATAATAATAATAATAATAATAATAATAATAATTAAGGAATAAAATACAGCATGGAGTAAGCTCTGGAATATTGTGGCTATCATGCATTACCTAAACCACATAAACCTTTTAGCCACATGTGATTTGGTATTTCTGCAGAAAATCTTAATTTTCCTTGCCATTGTCTAAGAGTGTCCCTCACAAATATTTATGTAGTAGACTTGTTGTTATTGTTACGAGAGCAGTTAAAAAAAAGGGGGGTTAGAAAATAACATATTAAACAGCTGCCCCTTAGTTTGGAGAAAAACTAGTCCTGACTCTTAATTCCAGATGTTTCGATTCATTCATGACATTCTTTTTATATGGGAAAGGGAATATGGGACTAACAAAGTTGGAAGCTTAAAACAAACAATATGAAAGTTTAAAGTGGTGCTCACATTATTGACTGCCTTTTCACAGGAAAATTAATTCAATGACTTCCTGCAGCAGGTGGGATTTGGGTTCCTCTGTTTTTGGAAAGCTATTTGCTGCCAAATCATAGATCATTGGGTTATTCTTTTTTCTTTTAGTTTTACCACAAACAGACAGCTGTACTGTAATGTAATATGACATAACAGAACACCAGTAGTTTAGACAAACACTGTATGGCTGGATTTGACAAATATGAATAGCAGCTATTTCTCTGCAAGGCTGACCCACTTTGTATTTGATTACTTCACTGTTAAGATGTGCAAGTTCTGATAGCACCCCCTTTTTATGAACTCCTGCAGGTGCAGTCTACCTTGATTCCCAGCTGTTGCTGCCAGATCGCATGCATTTGCTGAGGAATATATGACTTAAACAGTGTAACTTCACAACACGATAAAAACTTGCACTTAAAAAAAATATCTTATGCATCCAAAACAACTAATTTTATGTTGCAACAAAGCTGGAAACTATATTGATCGTTTGGGGGAGAAAAAAAGGAGTAACGCAGGCATATCTCTGTCATGAATATAGGTTGTCAAAAAGCACTTTTTTGGCTTGTTCAGCAACCATGCGGCAAAGCAAAATTGAATTAAAAAAAAAAAAAGAAAATATTGCAGATCTGATTAACTTTACATGTCAGGTTGATTTGGCGTAAAAGTTTAGTTTGCGATTCAGAACTTTTGCTTTTTGTACTGCTTTTTAATTATTTAACAAATAGGGTAAAGCAAAGGCAGAATACTGCATACATGAGATGAACAGGTACATGTAATTCTACTTTTACTCACAGTCTCATCTCATTAACTTACTCCAACAGTTTATGGTTCATTTTGATTGTCCTTTCGCTATAGAACCCCTCAATATAACTAACAAAACGCTTGGACCCCAACAGGTGTGTTAGAGCGAGGGTGTACTGTATTACAAGATTTTGATTTTACTAAGGCCACATTGTTTGCCAGTGTTGTTCTGTATGCTCAGTTTTAACCCCTGGCACAGTTTCTTAGATTTTCAGGAATACAGTGTATTTGGGAAAGGTAAGGAAAGTAACAAAGGTTTCCCATTTATTATATATGTTAAGCTTCTCAGAAGTAATGTAAAATGTATGACTTCAGAGTCCTGAAAGACACTCAGTGTTTATTTACTGTGAAGCAGTGGTTTAACATTAGTTACGCTGGTACAATTGTGTGTACCATATGTAATTTGGTCTCCAATGTAGAGTCGGTTGTCCAGAACAATTATGCCATCGTTGAGTAACATTTAAGTATAGATGCCTTTTTTGATATGCCTTTTATTTAGAGTTTGTGTTTTGTACTGTGTTTGTATCTTGTACTATATCTCTCTTTCTAGGCTGGATGTTTAAATATAGAAGAAAACATGCTGATTTTATTTATTTTGTGGATTTCATTATTGCATATAGTATATAGTATGTGGTGTCAAAATATATTCTTGTTACACAACACTTTTCTTTTTTAAATTGCTCAAATAAACTTTGTAACAATTAAGAAACTGACTTTTTATGATCTTTAAGACAATCTTTTGAAGTGATAAAATATGTATGAAGATGACTTTTGTTTGAGCTGGCTTGCAGTATTAGGCTATTAGAGTGTAGGCTACTTCAAATATATACATTTCCTGAAAAAGTGGGAAATGAGATACACAGAATGTAATATGACCTATAAATGTTGTTATACTTATAAACACGACAAGACCCTTGCAATTAATTAAGCTTCCCCAAACACAGGGAATGTATATATTTGGGTGTTCCCAGTTTAAACACCCCACCGCACCCCAATAAAAACTCATATTTCCACATTTTCTTGCTGCTTAATCTTCTCATGTTGTTGTGATGTATGTTCAGTGTTGCCATGTACTCCATAGACTTATTGTAGCTTTTAACTTGCCCACTTTCTCTGTCAAATACATGTTTTTTTTTTGCATAGCTACGGTCCTGTGGGGAGAAGAAATGCATATCATTATGAATTATCAACTTAAGGCCGCTACCCAATAGTAGCAATACATTTTTTCATCAGGTGACTTGATATTTTTGCAGCGACATGACCATACACACCTGAAGTGACACAGATGCGATGCGACAGATTTTAAAACTGACAGATCTATTAAAATTACTGTTGACAAAATTATGATCAAGACTGGTACATATCTGTCAACGTGATGTGGAAATTGAGTGTCTTCCCTGACGTTTCAACATATTTCAACATATATGGCAATAAGTCTTACATACCAGGCGTATCCAGTTCATTCTAAATGGAATCTAATATATTATCTTCAATCTCTGTCTTTTATAATTGTGAGGATCTTTGTCATAAAACAATGGGTATTTTTCCACGGCAAGTATTATTTTTGCTCTGTCATTTTGGATACTGCTTCACCCTGTTGAACCACATTCATTGAAGCTGTTCTCTGATTGCTCAATTCCTTAGTTGTCGCATGACAAAATCGCAAAAATAGGATTCAATCTTATTTATTTCATGTTGCTACGGTGTTGTCGTTTCACTGTGGTGTGAGAGATACTTAGCAAAAGTATAGGTTCTAGTAATTTTTGTCGCGTGGAATATCAGTTTTATAACTATTTATTTAAAAGTAAAAAGAAAAACCTTTTGAATTTGAGTTTTATTATATTGGACTTTTTTTAATATTAAGTGAGTAATATGGAACTTTTTAAAACGGAAAGAAAATATATATGTACTGTATGATATAAAGTAAAGATCACACACCAACTTTAATGAAGCATCAAGGTCTCCAACCTTTACCTTCATAACAGAAGTACATATTTAAAATAAACAAAATATGCTATGATTTTTATAATGATTTTAAACACAGTAAATATGCCACAGTACATGCTGCGTGCATGATGCATTGTTATGTAGATAACTGGTTAATGGTGTACAGATCAGTACAGAATCTTGAATTTCTGTGTTTTAGTAATCCTTGACGATGTTTTAGAGGGATTTCTGCATGTTTTTTAAAATAGACATAATACTTTTTTTTTTTTCCTTTGTTTAGGTTTTAGTGTTTACAAAAATGTGTGTAAAGCTTTGTGAACCTCTTCAGCAGACATTGTATTTCAGGTATTGTGAAAACATCCCAAATCCTTGCAACAAAAGGACCACACGCAAACGCAACAATCTCGAGAATGTTCAGTAACAATTTTACATTTTATTTTTTTAAATATACTTTTCAGATCTCCTCTTAAGGGTGATTTTGTAGAAGAAAATAAATATACAAACAAAACAAAATCCAGACCAGTATTCCATGCAGTAAAAAAAAAAAGATTTCAGCTATAATGCTATCCTTATGCCTCTTTTAGTAGTTTTAGCCATGGGGCTTGGCAGTGCCACCATTGTCATTGTGCCAAAAAAATATCCGCAGCGCCTGCCGCATTCTAGTAACAGAGGGTTGTCTAAAACAGAAATGCATCGAATGCGGCGGCTTTCTTTTGCTTTAATGATTTAAAGCCAAATCTACCGGGGGGAATAGGGTTTTCGGGTTTTATTTTGGCTTTGAAAACACATCATATTTAAAGTTTGTCACTATCGATTCCTTCAATTATACCAAAATAATTCAAATAGGACTACACAGCATGCATTCCTTTGTACTCGGGAAGGGTATGTCTCATCTGTTTGGTATTTGTAGTTTAGGGCAGTTGTTTTGTTTTTAACTACATATCTAATATCTGACATTAAATTTGTCTTTAATTCTTGTTTTGACTATTTAAATTAAGATTTCATCACTGTTTTGCATTTGGTTCTTGTTTAGAATTTCTTAAAGTGCCCCTCTAAAAAACAAACTAAAAAACAGGTAATACTGTATTGCATATATCTAAAAAACATCATATTTTAAAGGTCTATATTTATTAGACAAAAACAATGGAATTCTTATTTTTATGTGTTAAAAATGTCAGATCAATTCAAGAAGGATTGAAGTGACTCTTAGTTTGCAGCACATGTTTAAAATGAATGGTAGCTTTGCATTTATTTCTTTATTTTTATTTATTTAATCTTTATATTTATGAGGAATCA
The DNA here is from genome assembly GCF_902713425.1 of Acipenser ruthenus. NCBI lineage: Eukaryota > Metazoa > Chordata > Actinopteri > Acipenseriformes > Acipenseridae > Acipenser > Acipenser ruthenus. The sequence continues at coordinate 36,589,142 of NC_081190.1, read as the reverse complement.
GCAAGTTTGCCAGCAATTTTCATTTGCTGTATTTACTGTGACCGCCAGATACAGTAGCTTAATTTATAATGAACAATGCACCTAATTTGATGTTTTTTTGTTAAAAAATAAATAAAATTCTAGCTCCCAGTGGCTACAGTGCCCCTTTAGTACCTTTTAGACTTTGCCAGAGTTCTGGAAGGGTGCCCATTGATGTCATGGAAACACTTGAATTACTAAGAATGATTCATGTCTATGCTGTTCTTCCATCCTCCCCCACACAAAACAGGAATAGATTTTTTTTAACCCTTTTGAGATAAAACAGTTTTATGAGAGATACCTGGTCGAGAAGGTGGAAATACAAAATGATAAAATACAATATTAGCACCAATATTGCATGTTTAAAAGTCTCAACAATACAATGCCTTTATCAGCTGAAGACGGAGCACTTATCAACTGTATGCAGCCATTTTATTTTGCTTTGTTTTTTTTTCTCAACTTTAAATTAGATATTTAAATGTGTTTTCCATGAGAGATTTGAAAACAAAGCATAAAAACTCCTATTACCAGTTTCTGCTTAACCTTGGTATGTAAATACTGCTCAGGGTCATTAAGAAGCTGTTAACTAAAATTGCTTAAATAGACCAAAGTTTCACCTTTAGAAAGGAAAATACAATAATTCTGAATGTAATTTACATAACCCTCTGAAGAGTAGATAAACTGAAGTTTATACACAAATCAGGCACAACAACTTTTTTTGTAATTAAGGTTTCTGACCCCTCAGCCCAAATATACTGTTTCTGCTTTTATGGTTATTGTGTGCAGCAGTGCAGAACTGCCATTACATAGGGAGTTTGTTTCCATGCTGTATTTTCTCAAGGGTTACATCCCCACAGCCTAATCATAACTTGAATGAATGCTAAAACACACTTCATCTTCACTGTGGCTTAAAGCATTTTTACAGTTCGGTACCAAGTGGCAAGGAGACAAAAATGGAATGATTAAAATGATGAATCTGCATGTATGTTGCAGCCAACCCTAAAATCTTCTAGTACTAAATGCAATAACCAGTTTCCAGTATTAAACCCCTTTAAAATTAAGATCTATTGAAAATATATTGCAAGTCATTCCTAATTGTAAATACTTGTCTTTACATATAACTAAATATACTTTATTATTCTTATTATTATTATCTGTTTATTTAGCAGACGCCTTTATACAAGGCAACTTACAGAGACTAGGGTGTGTGAACTATGCATCAGCTGCTGAGTCACTTACAATTACATCTCACCCGAAAGACGGAGCACAAGGAGGGTAAGTCACTTGTTCAGGGTCACACAATGAGTCAGTGGCTGAGGGGGGATTTGAACTGGGGACCTCTTGGTTACAAGTCCTTTTTTTTTTAACCACTGGACCACACACCCTCCACTTTATGGGCAATAATTAACTTAAACTATATTGATTCATAGAAGGACAATGTTATAAAAAGTGTGTGACAGGCAACATTCAACAAAACTCCATTGTACCCAATATGTGTGAATTCAGCTCAAATAAGATATTAATGTGCAAGACCCCAAGTAAAAGGGTTTAGCACAATATCTGTCAAAGTATGTATGACTTTCATGGACACTAAATATTACCCATGTCAGGCATCCTTTTAAAATTTCATTGAAAGAGAATTTGGTTTATATTTTTAAATAGGAAACAGACCAATTTTAAATTATGTTCAACAAATGAAATGCTACAAAAGAAATATGATGCACATTCAGTTGGCAGTACTAGTACATTAGGCTTCTGTTTTTTCGATTTTTATTAATTTCATTTTTCGGTGCTTATTTTTTAGCTATTTTCGATTTGTATGTAGATTTTTCATGGTTTTTGCTTTTTATATAATGGTCACAGCTTTTTTATATTTATCACAATTTGCAAATCTGTTTTAAATTCTCCCTATCTAATTTAGCTTTAAATCCTGTGAACAAGCCTCTGTTTCTTATTGTAATCTCGTTTTAAATCAGCAGTTTCTTAGGCAGAAAAGGGACTGCTGTTTGCAGCAGTAATGAGCAATAAAATAGAATCTGAGAATTTGATATTATTGAATTGCTACTGTGTAATGTAATAACTATACTTTTTGTGTAGGAACGAAATTACAAACACAATAAGATCATTAATTCACAAAAAAGGTTTTGAAAGTAAAAGATTCCACTCTGAATATCATCGTGAGTCTCTGCATTCACTTTCAATATGATATTAGATAAAAATTGCCAAAGTGAAAATAAAAACCAGAGATCTTCCCTGTAGCTTTGATGTTGGAAGTTATTCACAATATTTCCATACTCTCAGTTTAAGGACTTAAATATGTCACCTTAAGATTGTATATTTTTTGTTGCGACTTTCTTATGTACAATGTAATAAATGAGAATGGTGAGTTTTTTTCCCCCCCATCACTTTACAACACCATTTCCACATTTTGTTTTATATGAAGTTTTTAAAGTAAATTTCAGTTTTCGTTTGCTTGTTCAGCTACAAAAAGGCAAAAGTAAACCTCATGTTGTTACTTTATGAAGACGTATCTATGGCCACTGTTTACTGTGAAGAAACGACAATGGCAAGGAATGAAAAAAAAAGAAAAATAAATAAAATGCAGTGTCAACATTATATACTATTTATTTGGAATTTGGCATCCTTTGTTTTGTAGTTACCGTATTTGCTCGAGTATAAGTCGGGAAATCTAACACCAAAACACAATCCTGTAGTTGGGGGGGTCGACTAATACACGACCTTGTCAGCAAACCTTTATTGTCGGCAAAAGTCATGGCCGGTGTGTGGTTACTACAATTCCCGTCTGTACGTAGCACATTTGGATGCTAAAACTCAGAAGGTCTCATTGCTACACTTCTCTCAAATGGGTGAGATAAACGCAGATTAATAATTTTTTTTATTGCTGGACGGCTAACTTGGATATTATTTTTTAAATGCGCATATTTTTTGCTACTGAGCTTGTAGCCCACGTCTTGTATTTTTTTGTTTTTGTTGTACTGGACGATTGCTTTAAACAAACGGAACATTGCAACCTTACGGTCAATTAATTTATGTGGGATGACGTTTAAATGTACGCTCTCCAGTTAATATTATTCATTCTGAATGAATTGTTTGTTGTGGTTGTTGCATTGAATTGTGCGCGCTTGCCTGTGCAAGTGCTGCATTTGTTTTTGTTTTTTTTTGGTTTGTTTTTGCAAGCTTGATTTCATGTCCTTATTGGAGTGCAAATAGTTTTTTCTTGTGTTAAGCAAATAGTGCAAGTTATTTGTTTTTTTCGCTGTCGATCAATCCTTCTGTACTTAAATATTTTAGATATTCTTATATTTGGCACAGTACTTAGTTCTAATTTCTGGGAACGTATATAGTTGGCTATAGGCTAGGGGCTGATTGTTACAGCGTGACCCTGCAGCAGAGCGCTTCTGTGGAAACAGTGCACCTCCACTGACATTGTTGTGGGCAAATCCTTGTTGCCCTCGTTGCCAGAGAAAATGCTTCTAATTTCTCTCAAATTAAAACGCAAACATCTCAAGATTCCGTAACATTGTCAATATATATAAAACAATTATCCCAGGTTTGTTTACATCCAGAGCTGTCACGTAAAACACAGACACAGTTTCACTGAATTACAGCCAGACCACACCACCTCCCATTCCATTGAAATGCATACTTCTGTGTTGGCTAGGAAGGAAGTGGGGGTGGGGCTTGTATATTCAAATAATACTATTGTAGGCTATGCCAAAAAATGTACTGTGTTGTAATACGCATCAAAATGACCCGTATAGCGTTTCTAGGTAGACGTGCTTATAAAATTGTTATTTTTGCAAGTCTGCCACTCAGATGCCGTCAGGATATCTAAATACATATATTTAGGAAAACTAACACCTGAAGGGCACTCTAACAACAGTTTTGATTTCAGGTGTTAATTTTTGTTTTCTGTTTCACTAAACTTACCATCTGTTTCAATAACCAATGAAAAAAAAAAAAAAAAAATGTATACACGAATCTCGCCCTCACAATGTTAGGCTCGACTTTTACACAAGGTCGTCTTACTCGAGTGAATACGGTAATTCACTGGGGTAAAGTAAGTCCTACACAACTTATTCTTTACTCCTGGGATATTTTTCTATTTTAATGTGTTACATATTGTAAGGTCTTGCTGTAAAGGCACACACACACTAGGGCCACGGTCACACCCCCTGTCCCTGCTGCTATGATGTGTCTCTGCCTGCGTTCAGAGCAATATAATGGCTTTTATTACTTTTTGAAAAACAAACAGATATCCGAATGAGTATTTAAATTGAGCGAATATCCGAACATAAAAATCCCATGTTCGACCCTGCACCAATATAATATAATATTTTTTAATAATGTGATATCTTGTAACAATTGTAAGTCACCCTGGATAAGGGCATCAGCTAAGAAATACATAATAATAATAATAATAATAATAATAATAATAATAATAATAATAATAATAATAATAATAATAATAATAATAATAGTAATAATAATAATATAATATCCATATATCATAAGAATCGTTTTATAAGTCGCAGTGACGTAAAAGTCGCTCCCCCCTTTTTTGAGACTTCAATTTTAGGAAAACACTTAAACTTTTTTTCCAATTGATTTTTTTCCTACATGTTCAGCACCGATAAAAAAAAAAAGATGCACAGGTTTAGTTTTGAAATAACCCTTGTTTGCAACACTATTCCATTTAATAATTTTACAGTGTTGTTTTTAGTTAAACTGCTAGAAACTATTCCTTTTTTCGAAGTGTCTAAAATTTAAAAAGTAGCAATTGACAGAGCGTAAAATCAAGCTATACATCCCACATCACATCTGTATTAACCTAACGGTATTTTATTTTACCTTATCAAGTACCCAAACAAGTTCAAAAACATGTCTTTGCTTTACTGAACATTTCTTTCCAAAACCATACTTGGAAAATAGTTCCAGCTGCATTGGCTTTTACAAATGTGTTGTATTAATTCAAATTTAGAAGTATTAAACAGTATTTAAAGTAAATTTAAAAGCATTAAACAGTGCTGCTTGCATCAATTAAAAAAGAAAAAAAAAACAATAAACTAAACCGTGCACTATTTAATAACCAGGAAACAAAACATTTTAGTATTGCATACGGTGCAGTACAATTGCATTCAGTTTCCAGCTGTACAACTACATTCATTTTGTTTTGTTAATCAGAACCATAACTATACACATACTTTACAAGTATACCACTGTGTTGCAATGACATGTAGAACAAGTTACATTATGTATTAAAGTCGTTCAAAGTACTCCATTCAAACAAAATGTTTTCTAAATCGGGCCACTAACACTTTTCTCCTCTATCAGCTTGTTTTTCTTTGGCCGTTTTAAGTTTGTCTTTGTTTAGTCTTCAGTCATGTACTGTTTTTTCAGCATTGCGATTTAACATGTATTTCGGCAAATTCAACAACGCGCAATTTCAAACCTATTGTGTGGCATTTTTGTTTGTTGTCTGACTGTCCTACTTTTATCCGGTCTCAGTCACCTGCATTATTATAGCATTACAGTTACAACGAACGGAAGACTTGATAAGTTTACTCGGCTTTCTAAAAGATTTCTTGGCCAATACCGTTAGCCGATGGTTATCTATCCATATCGGCCGATACTGATAGGATGCTGATAATAATAGATAGTGCAGTTAAGCTATTGTAAACTATTAGAACAAGGCATAGGGCCTATATTTAAACTGTTTAATTATAAATGTTAAGAAATGAACAGCTATTGTTTACTTGTTGCATTTACTTCAGAAAATGAATACAAGGAATAACGTAGTATTATATTGTGTGTTTGACAGCAATGTATGCATTTGTTTTACAACAGTCACACAAAAATAATTTTTTGCATTTGTACTAGTAAAAGCAAAATACATAATGTGACATTAACTTTTATAGCCACTTGCTGTGAAACATTGCGTATTATAACTTGTACCTATACTGTAGAGTAGAAAAGAAATGTAGCCTACGCATTGTCAGCTACAACAACGTTTGTTGAATTCTTAAGAATACACTGCTTGAATGTAGCGCAACTTAAATTGTTCACTCAATCAAATAAATAAATAAATAAATAAATAAAAAGTCATAAAAATATTAAATTTCCGGTTACAAAATTCAGTCAAACTTGAATTTGTTACTTAACAAAAGACGGCACAGTAATCAATTTCTGTTTCAAAATGGCACTGAATCCACCCGCAACCAATGCAGATAAGCAAGGTAAACACACATTACAAAAGGCCATTTTGAAGTACATTGTGTAGTAAAAATAATAATAATAATAATAATAATAATAATAATAATAATAATAATAATAATAATAACAACAATGTAACGACCCGGCAGTCTGCGCTAACTAAGAGGACTTGTTTTGCTGTTGGACGCGGAGGAGTGTTGATCAGCACAGGCAGGCGAACACTACGGTCTTAAATATTCAAAGAAGAGAGTTTTTTTTTTAAAAAGCATCAGAAAAATATGCTACTCACAGTTCATCATTGGATTTAATGTAGCATCAAGTCTGTTCTGCTGGACACAAATCGGCTATCCTATTGTTGTCTTCAGATATAAAAAAATAAAAAAATAAATAAAAAATACAAACTCCACTCTTTTGAGCACTGGGAAAATTACTCTCTCAGTGTTTTTATGTCATTAGTATAGTAAACGCGTGCTTGACTAAACATTAAATTCTGAAATTCAAGCATGAATATCGGTGTACATTATCGGCTAAAATAACAAACTGCTGATCACCGATTTATGTTTTTTTTTTCCTTATCGGTGCCTTGCCGATAGGGTACCAGTTATCGGTGCACCCCTACTTTCTAACCAATAGCTGTTTGGTACGGATCCCAGGGGCGGGTTCAGTCTGAATGTTGACAAATCAGTGGTTTGGGAGGGTGGGAATAAGGAAATTCATAGACTGACGGCTATTGTGTTAACAGTGAAGCAGTATAGCTGTGACGTTTTCATATTCCGAAGATTGATAACTTTAACCTATTTTTTTCTCCATGAATGCACGTGCCTGGGTCGAGAGGAGGTCAGTCAAGAGTCTGAAAGCTTGCGTTTAACATTCAAAATGACTGCGGGTATTGAGAGTAACAAATTAAAACTTTTAATTACAACAGTGGTTTTGTGTTTCTACCTGGCAACATGAACTGAATGCCGTAGATCCTGAAAAAATAAATCAGGTTTTTACAGTTAAGTTTTTGTCAGCCATAATAACTGTGGCTGTAGTAATCCCACTGTGGCACTGGTTAGGGTTGGACGATAATGACATTTTCATTTATCAATTATCGGCTGTAAATTATCACGATAATCATGATTATCAGCTGAAAAAATAACATATGTAAAATGTCTTGGAATGTAGCAAATTTAAAGCTATATATACTTGAGCAATATGACAACTGCCTCTACGAGTTTAGAAGAAATAAAACAAGACAATTTTCAAAAAGACCAGCATCTTTAATGAAAGTTATGAAACAGTGGTTGGTTACAAAAAAGCACAAATAATATAACCAAATGTTTGTTTGGTAGCTTTTTAACTTTTGAAATATAGGCTACTTATTAAAAAAAGTGTTTAAAAAAAATAAATAAATAAATAAAAAATTTTTATAAATTGCGATTCAAAAATATCAACTTTTCCACACTGCCTACAGACGGGCTTATTACCTTGCGGATCACTTTCTGTCACTCCAAAAAACTGCCACACAGGACTGATGCCGATATTTTAGAAAAAAAGAATTTTCGGAAGGTTTGGTAGTTTCTGCAGTTGCCATCGCCATTAGCTCAAACGTTTGCCTTTACTCGGTGAATCTTACGTCACATGTTACAACTTCTCACTACGCAGCGTGCACAGATCATGTGTTGTGTCTCACGCAGACAGTTAAGTCCTGTCTTACTGCTTCATTACAGAGTTACTGTTACACACAAGCATATCATAGTGGGTAACGGACGATAAAATGATTATCGATAATTATTTTTCAACGGAATACAATTATCGATGCAAAAACATTTTCGATAATATCACGATAATCGATTATTGTTCCAACCCTAGCACTGGTACAGTAGTTTAATATTAGACACACCAACGCATACGTCGCACCAGTGTATTAGTCGCTCCACCCTTTTGAGGGCCTCACAAAAATGCCTAGAAAATAGACTTGTAGGTCCTTAGAAATTCTGGCTTGTGATTGATTAAAACTTCATATACTTCACATAACCAAAAATAGATCCAACTATTGCCCCTGTGACACTGTTTATGGTAAATGTTTTTTTTTTTTAACAAACTCCCTCAAGTTGCGTCATCACGCTGAACGTCCTTCCTCTCTTCACACAACAAAGCAAATCGGCGGACAACAGTAAATGAATTACAAAATATACTCAAAACAAATATGCTGCAAACCCTAAAAGTGTCATACAAAACTTCGCTTTCAGTGTTTTCAGACTTCCTAAAATTCAAACAAATCCAACTCGATGTAAATAAATACGACCTTCACAAACTGAACAGACTCCTCAGAGAATTCTATGTTGCAGTGAGAAAGTCAGACAGACAGTTCTAAGCCAAAAAAAACTAATAACTATGCGCTATGGACTTAAAAAACATGACTTTCTTGACTGATTCATAAAAGAAATATGGAGTGCAGCCATCGCCTCATAGTGGGAAACTAAAGAGTCCTCAGGAAGAACTGAAGTTACCTCAGCCTGCGGCTTCGGGCATTATAGTCCCCTGTTGGTGACCTGTAGTTCTTCCCTCAATTGTCATAGTTTCCCACTATACGCTTTGAAACCCAATTATTAAAAGTCTGCTATACCTGGCTTTTTCTATGAAAGATTGAAATTTCAATTTTAAATCTAAGAATGTGCTGAGGGGAAAGAAACATTTGTGCGTTCCATAGTATTTGGCAACAAATTCCTTTTTTGAGGATCCCTACAGAAAAAAGTATATCAAATTGAACAATGCTTTAGTTACTTGCATACCCAGAACTGTTTTCCAATCTATAACCTTGGCAACATAGTGGGCAATGAAAGCATTATTTATGTTTTGCATTGCTGTTTAATCCCTAATTAATACCCCTTATTTCTGAATCGCTTTCCTGAGTCCAGCCAACCGATAAATGGATAGAATATATAACATACAATGCATTCAGTTGTACTGCAAAGTGATTTTCTCCTGGTCTCACAATTAATTTTTTTTGTTTTCAGGTAAAACGGAGAGAGGAACGTACTCTTACGGAAGAGAGTCAAACTTACAGGGGTGCCATCAGGTGAGCTAAACATAAATCCACACGCTGCTTACTCTCAGCTAACTAGTACATGCTTGTGGCTGTCTGTGGTCAGCAACAACACTGCCACAGTCTATATTCCAAGTGTGCAATGTGAGAATGATTGATTGATTTGTGTTAAAACTATATGTACCTGACAAACTTTAGTCTCACTTTTATAAATATACTTTCCTGCTTGTCAGTTTTCATTGTTATGCATTTTCTAAGGTGCTCTATGCTCTGTTGCTGCAGGGCTATATATTGTATTGTTGTTAATTGGCGTGTGTTAATCCTACTCTTAAATGGCCCATCAGCAGATGAATCCATGATTCTGTCGGCCAAAGGTTCTTGTCATTTATGAAAAATGATCACCATTTTGAATGAATCTCTTTTGACAGCTGAGACGATTAACCATTTTATGGGTGCTGAATGCATATGATCATAAGTTTTTTAATAAAGGTTACATTTTAGAAATAAATAGGTATTGTTTAGAAATTTGAAGTAGCAATACTTGAGTGGATCACCTCTGCTCACTTGTAACGCACCAACGTTTTTCTTGAGTTAATGATAGCGGTCCTCAGTCTTTGTGGGTCAGAATCATAGCAGTCCCTGTTATTGTTCCACCAGGGTCATTTGGAATGTAGCTCTTTGCTGGTCATGTTATTTCTGTGTTTTGTTCGGCTGTTTGCTCTTTGTCCAGACTTGACACCCATTGCATTTATTATATATACTGTACCATTGTTTCACACCTCCTGTCTCCTGACTTTTCTACACTTGGCCCACAGTTTAAAGACTACTTGTGGGGTAGGGAGCATATGGTTTTTCTAAGCTTTTAAAAGTACACTGGGAGTTACAAACAGGACAGCTGGATTGCCCCTAACTGGGATTAGACTAGGGAGTAGACTAGAGCTTTGACAACCCCTCAATATTATGATTTATACCTGCCAGTCTCTAAAAAGTTATGTGGTATTTTCTTATCTGATATTTAGTCATATTCAACTGATTCATTCTGATTATAAAGCAAAAACAATTCTGCAGAAACAGTACCAAAAAAAAAGAAGAACATTGGAGAAGGCATGACTCCATTTAAAATACCTGCCTCGTCTTTATGTGGAAAGAGACAAAGAACTTTCAAGCTGAGAAAATTGGTCAGTGAGAGGTATGTCACGTGCTGCTTGCCCTCACACCAAGTGGGCTGACCTCCCGCACTTACAACAAAACGTCTTCCTGGTGGCCTGCCTCCTAGCCTCCGTTTAAACCAGCAACAGTCTGTCAGAATCCTTGGAGATTTCTATTCCTCGCAGCTCAGGAGCTATACTGACAGGTGCTGCAATCTGAGGTCTGGACTGTTCTATCTCCCTGACATGAGAAGATCCCAGAGTAGAGGGGTGTGAATCACTTCTCTCAATGAGGCAGGTATGGAAGTAAAACTGCCTTTTGTAGAAAGTCATCATGGACCAGTGGTGCAAAGGAACCCCTTGTCATTGTGGAAATTAATGTTCAGCTTCAACTCGTAGGAACCCTTCTGATAAAGGGAAAACCAGATTACTTGCTGTAGTTGCAAACACCAAACATTCAGCCCCTTATAGGTCAGTTACACTTATAGCTTTCTTCTTGCTATCAGCTTGAGAGCACTAGCTGTCTGGTGTTAGTGTTATCAAAGCTACAGTGTGTTTGTGTATAAGAGGGGTATTAATTACAAAGACGATAGTAAACTCTTCCCCAGTATTAGTACCAAAGAACCTGAAGACAAAGATACAAGTGTGAAAAAACATTTGCTCGTTTACAATTGAACCAGTTGCCCATCACTGCTGTTTAGTTACTCGAAACAAACTTAAAAAAAAAAAAAAAACAGAGAAATATCAGATACCCATCTGTTAGCTTTATTCAGCTTCTTTTTAAGAATGGAGATTTTTTCTGTATTTCTGCTTAGAGTGGTTTACCGCCAAAGTAATTTTCTCCTGAGGGGAATGCACAAATTACTGTTTTTATTTCTGACCTTTCATTCCCTAGCCAGATGTCCTTGGACGAGTTTTAGAACCTGATCTGTTACCATCACAACCTTTCTCTTATTCATACAGATTCTGAATGCTATCTTTTCAGTTGAGATGTGATGGAGAAGACTGGGTTTATACCTCTAAAACATTCAGACAACTAGAGATCATGGTGGCATTTGGATTTTGGGCCACAGTAGCACGTTTGTTACTTGTGACAATATGTTGCACATGTCTCGTGGCTCAAGACAAGATTGCCACTGGAGTTAGAACATAAGAAAAAAGTTTGAGAACGAGAAAAGGCCATTCAGCCCATCAAGGCTCATCCTATGTTAGCGCACCATTTTCCCCTACTGGGGAATTAATTTAAAAGCATAGAATCTTGTATTTTTTTAATTTAGTAGTCGGCAATTGTTTTTATCATTTTCTCCCCAATTTGGAATAGCCCATTAATTTTAGGCTCAGCTCACCGCTACCACCCCCGCGCTGACTTGGGTGCGGTGAAGACGAACACACGCTGTCCTCCGAAGCGTGTTCCGTCAGCCGACCGTTTCTTTTACACACTGCAGGCCCACATGCAGCTACCTCGGAGCTACAGGGTCTGAGGATAACAAAGCTCTTGGCAGCTTACAGGCAAGCCCGCAGGCGCCCGGCCAGATCACGGGGGTCGCTGGTGCATGGTGAGCCGAGGACACCCTGGCCTACCTAAGCCCCCCCCCCCCCCGGGAGGTCCCGTCACTCGGGAGCCCCGTCTTTTTTTTTATATATAAATGTTCCCAGTGTTTTAGATCCTACTACCTCACTTTTAACTATACTATATGATTTAAAAGATTTCAATCAAGTCCCCTCTTCCCCTTCTTTTTTCTAGGATGATGAGATTTAATTATTTTAACCTGTCCTCATCGTTAATTTCATTAAGGCCAGGGATCAGCCTAGGTGTGCTTTATGATAGTGGTTTTCTGCAAGTGTTGCCATTCCATGAGAACCATGGAGACAGTCTTGGTTGACGTGCTGATCAGTACTGCCACTGCACTTTCTGATCAGTACTGCCACTTTAATGCTCCTTGTCAAGTTGCAGAGATCAGACTTGTCGCATTTAGATATCCAAGCTACATTTTCTTTACACCTGTCTTATAATACAATTTTAAGGTTAGGGTTTAGGTTAGTTTTATGATTTCTACATTTCAAGTCTTAAACAAAAAAACATTTTTTTTCTTGCTTTTCACAATTATCAGAATCGACATGTGATTATTGTAAGAATAATGTTAAACAGGGAGCATTATGTGGCACCAAGTTTACATTGACTGGTAAAGATATTCTGCTTTCACCACTGGACTTAAGCCCAGGGTGGAGAATGCCTCAAAGTTAGTTACTGTGTGATGGCAGTTCTAGGCCGCATCACAAAACCATCATTGCAACTGGCACTAATTGGAACATAATGGGTCAATCTTCACTTGGGGGAGCCCAAGGGATGGGGAGCAATGGGAGAGAGAGTTAGCTTAGAGCTGCACAGGGACTTTATTAATCATTTACCCTGCATTAGGGCTGTAAATCTATTCTTAATAGAGTCAATGTCTAAACCTTTTGTGTGAACAGTCATTTACCAAAAATTACTCGTATTATTTATAGTTGAGTTTATATTTTTACATTTGCATTAATCTTTACATACATTTTCACATATGTTATTATAATATAGTGGTGAAAAATATAACTAGATGATGTATACAAATTTTTAGTTAAATATCACCTATGTTTACTCGACTCTAAAAACCCATATTTTAGACACCAATCAAAAAATACCAATAAATACCAAATAAATAGTTTATTGGTCATAATCTACAATAAAAACTCCTTGCTGTTGTTACTATTACATGTTTTTAGGCAATTGTAGTGCTATCTAAACATGCTTTTTGGTGGTACTTTAAGACTACAATTTTAGTTTACTTCAGTTTTTTTGTAAACAGTTACTATTTTAAGTGGTGTCTCTTTTTGTAGGTTGTTTTCAATAGGCATATGGAAAGGGTGAAATTTAAATTCATTGTCAGGTTGAAGGCAGGAATTCAGAACTCCTGTATTGTCAGCCCCTGACCTCTACCTGACTTTGATGGAGCTCCGTTTTCACCTTTACAGCACTATCCTCGTGCAAGGTAATGAGTCCCAAGCACAGCAAGGGAAAGAAAACCACACAGCAAATAGCACTGGAACTGTCCACCATAAATATACAGAACAGCAGGAGTTGCCAGATAGACCTAATCCTAAGAAAGTGAATGCTGCCAAAATAAGGAATTATACACAGGCGTAGTGCAGTGCCGCCTGTGAGTTTCGGACAGCTGATGGCTTTCAAACTGCTGCAGCGTTTTGGGACATGTTTATGCCCCCCCACAGTAATAGTTGCCTTATTGTTTGAAGATTTCTATTTAAACAACAACAACAAATACATTGAGTAAAGAAATTCCCATTTTAAATAAAACTCTCACTTATTTATATTTATTCAAAGTTTGCGTTAAGTGGTCAAGCTTAATCAAATTCCTCAAATGACCATGTTGCTTATAGAAAATGGCTTCCCACAAAAGGCACCTTCCTTCACATCAGTGTTAAAAATTGACTTGATTATGCAAATGTTACTGGTATATACCATTAAAAAATATGGCTACCGTATATGTTAAACTGGTTTGAATTAAGTATTGATGGGCACTTTACTTTGGGTTACATTTGAGTTTTTTGGATTGCATGAGGAGAATATAAATGTCAGTACACAATGATTTATTGTTCATTTTTGTTACTGAATTGTTTTTGGCTGACCGTCAAGGCCAGCAGACTACCAGCAGAAAACTGTAGAGAACAGCATGCGTAAGCAAAAAAAATAAAGAGAATTCAGTAGAAAAATATTCACAAAGCAACCAAATATGTCCATTCCTGTGCTGAAAAACATATTTTACTTAGAAGTTTATATATGTCTCTCTCACTATTCAGACTAAATTTTTTACTAGGATTCATTTATTTTTCTGTTAGTACTTTTTTTCGTGTATACAGTTATGAAAATTAAAATATTTATTTACTTTATTCTGCCATGACTGTTTAATACTATAGTACGATAAGATACAAGTATAACATGTATATGAGAACCGAAATAGCCCATTTTATTTCTTCGTTTATGACATATTTTCACACAAAAGCATTCCTTTGCTGTGACTGACTGTCATCGAGTAAGTGATGTCGTGCTGCATTTAGATTTTGGCAAACAGTCTTAACTAGTCTTTTTTTTGTCCCTCGTTCATTAAGGAGATTCTTTGTAGTCTGTTTCCTGTTTTTGATATATTTTTAATGACTCTCAGAAAGAAAACACAAACTCTCTCACACACATACATACATACTGTATATATTCTTACAGTCCAAACTCTGCAATAAATCTTTCCACTCTTTTGTCGCACTTTGAGAACACCACCTATCCTCCATTTTGTCGCTGAGATGACCTCTTTGGGGATGTGGGATTATTCTCAAGGCAATCTGCCTTACCATTCTACATCAGGCTTGGAAAGTTTGAGCCCCATTTTTCACTTTTCAGTAACAGACACATTTTGGTTGGCACATGCCTGGCATCCTTTCCCCCCTCTCTCACTGGCAACACATTCACATTGATCACACATTCAGCTCAGTTTTGGAAGGGCTGCCTTTTATGCATTTGTTTTCTTAATTTACTTCTGACAAGGATAGCATTGGATAACACCTGTTAGTGATCCTTAAAGGTGCGATTTGAAACAATTAAAAACTATAAAAAACAAAATGGTGCCTTCAACAGCACTACATGATTTGTGGTCATTTGCTAGCGTTCAACCCTAAGCAATGGTTTTCTTTTTCTTTAAGATTTAAGAATTATTAATTAAAAGGTGAATAAATAATACAAACAACTGAGCAGAAAAAATAGTAAAATATGAAGGAGCCATATTCATAAAGCATTAACATGAAGGTGAATGTATAGGGCTCTATGCACTTACTGAAATGTAAATTTGTTTTATGAATGTGGAACTAAAGGTTTTTTTACTTTTTTTTTTTTTTTAATATATGTAATCTAATTACTAATAACTGCTCTATTGACATTGAGCTAAAACATTTTAGTTTTTTGTTTTCTAGTTACGGAGCCTCAAACAATTTTGCCTTAGTAGACTGATTTAATCCAGAAATAAAGTCCTCTGCCCTGGAATATGTCTTCTGTGAAAGAAGAGAACTGCACATGCTACAGAGTGCATCTCGCCTAATTTATCTGGACGGGAATCAACATTCTAGAAATTTACAGCCATTCTGCTGTGGCGGAAACATCTTTGGAATGTGATTGTGAGTGTTCAGGGTAGGAGGCTTGAGCAGCCAGCCTCTCAGTGCGCCGTCCCTAGTGTAAAGTCTGAAGTTCCTGTGGTGGTTCACTGCTTTGTATCTGATTACTGGGAAGGGTCAAGGCAAAGGGCACTCTGCTGAGAAGGGGAATGCTGACAACATCCTGCCTCGTAGCAGAGCGTAGTGGTGATTGTACTTGGAGAAGCCTTTGTTTTCATTGGCCACCGCTCCCGGCCAATGGGGTTTTGGAAGGATGTGCAGGCCCACTTGCCCCTTGCATCCTGCCTTGTCGAATATAGCTTGGCAGGACTCGCAAAAGGAAACAGAAAGCTCTCCCCACAGACAAGCCCTTCACTTAGCAGGTCTTTCTAAACTTGTTATGTCATCCGTCAGGTGCATTGGTTTGGTTTATTTTTTCACAATGCTGATAGACATGCAGCATGTTTCTTCTGTACTCTAAAAGAGGTATTGGATTGATAGCACTGGAGAAAGGGTTCCTTTCTTTATATTCGTGCAGGTTTCCCTCTTTATTTTGACTTGTACATAAACAAATTTAAATACCATAAACCACAAATTAGTCAAGGGCCTTTATACAGGAAAATGTAGAACTTTTGCAACAGTAAATCAACAAAACACTTCATCATCGAGTAGTGAAGTATTGAGGTAGCACTGTACAGTTCTGAAAGATAACTACAAATGCTATGGGCTTGATTGCACAGTTTTCTTCAGAAAGGAAAAACACACCCACTACAATCGAGACACATCATTTGGGCTTGAAAGTAGTATTCGAATATTAATAGGTGTTTGTTAGGTTTTTTTTTTTTTAACTTCCAGTACCTCTGTTGCGTTGTGAGTTATGTGATTGCTGTTTTGTGATAATGTCTGTTAATTATTAATGCTGTGATCACACCTGTTTTATAGGGAACAGTTCAAGTAATCCCACTTTTAGATCCAAACAGAAGGGCCCTGTTGCTATGGAGTTGTGATGGAGATCAGCCTTCAAAGCCTTAACGAGTCCCGTTTTCAAAGGATCTGCCAGTGGGGTCTTACTAGCTTGACTAGGTGCCAACAAATTCATAAAGCTCCACAACTAAAATTCAGCCCATAGTCTGATGGCAGTGATAACATTTAAGGAGGGCAGCCCCATCTTAAAACAAATCCGTGTCAATTGACATATACTTGTATAAATGTATGTCAGTTTGAGTTCAGAGCAACACGTTTGACAGCAAGACAAAGATACTGTATAGGCCGATACATACTAGTAAAGCTAGTGCTGATGTACAACACGTCAGCAGCATGTTGTTGACCTTCAGTCTTTTTGTGGATGTGATTCTGGAAACTGTGTTGTTGGGCTTGCTGGCTGTTTTCTAAATCCCACTTGGTTAGAAGGAATTGCAATGGGGATGCTGAGCTTGCATCTCACTGTTGCATCCATGATTTTGCATTTTCAGATGATGAAGTACTGTCTGTTTTTAACGGAACAATAACCCAAAGTTTTAAAAACTATTTTCTTACATCATAGGTATAACAAGATTCTCACAAGTCCCTTATCACTTTACTTTCGCTTTTTGATTAAACCAATTTATCCTGCCAACTAAATGTAAATTCACTTCTTGTGCGACGGTTATTGGGTCTTAGACTGGTTTGCAGTCTTTTGGGTTCACCAAGTCAAAAGACTGGGCAAACTTGTGAGACTGTTACTGAGAGTTGAGGAAGTGATTTTAAAAGCTTCTATCCATTAAAACTAGAAAAAGGCAAGGCTACAAGAACACCTCATGTGCCATTTAAACAAAAGTAAAAAAACGATTTTAAAGATTGCAGTAAGAGGATGTATCTGATGATTAGCCATGGTCATATAAAGGACTTATATAGACGTGTGAGCTCAGAACTTTTACATGGCTTGAGCTAGCTTTGACCTAAAAAATAAAAACAAGAAAAAATAATCTGGACAGGGGGGTTATTGTAATTAAAAGAGGTAAAACAAGCCAAAGATTTGATATGTTTCATAAGGCATACTTCTATTTATAAACTGTGTATGCAGTTTTTTTTTTTTATTTAATATATGTACAAGATTTGACAATGTAACAAGGGATTGATATTGTTAAGAGTTTTTATTTATTTATTTATTTATTCTTGAACATGTGTGTGGTATAATGTTAATTTTCACCAGCTGCTTTCTAGTTGGAAGATCCACTGTATGTATTCCCTAAAGCCAGCTTGTAATAATTTAGACACATCTGCCATCACAAAACAAGCATATATATATATATATATATATATATATATATATATATATATATATATATATATATATATAAAGAAAAATTGAAGCAGTTTGTATGCCAATTAGGCTGTTGTTGGCTATTTTAAAATAATGCATTGGGGTCAGACAGTTTATTAAAGCAGGCCATTCTGGTGGTTGCAGGTCACTAGAAAGCATTCATCTCATGTAAATTAAGTACTGCGTGTTCAGTAGGTGTCACATTTTCCAACGTTTATGAAACCTTGCAAGGGTGAAAATAATATAAAATAGATGTGCCCATATTACCCCTTCCTGCTCTGGAAACTACAACATAAAACACGACTTTTGTTATATGAACATCTGTTTTCAGTTGAACAGAAAAGGGCTGTCAATAGTTGTCTTTTAAGGGCTGCTTTCTATACAGTGTTTGACAGGCCACACACTTGTCTGACGCTTCGTTGTGGGTTACACATTTGCAATGTTTAAATTGTTGTTGACTCAAATGGGATTTTAAGGTGGTATTGCAAGTAGATATGTTGGGTTACACTGAATTATAATCTTGCAAAAGATGATAATTAACCGCAACATGTCTAATGTCCAATGTAAAATGCAAACATATACTCATAAAAGAGAAGAGTTTTAGCCTAAATAAAATTAAATGGTGGTGTAGTAAACACAGTATTGTGCAAGGACAATATTTGCCAATGTAAAAGTTTTTTTTTTTTTCTTCTGAATTTCTTGGTAGCTTCCAAAACAGTGATACATTCAGGGTAAAACTTAAGTCAAGTCAACAAACTTTTTTTTCGCTAGTGCCTTGTCAGTGTAATTACATCAAGTTTTATAAGTATTACCTTTTTCTAAACTTGTAATGTTAACTGTACTATTTGGATCTAAACCTGGCATCAAGGTTGGATTGATGTGTCCAACGATTGCATCCATTGGAGATGTGCTTGAGAGATTAAATGAAGGTATGTAGCATGGCCAGTCTCCAAGCCAAAACCATCAAAGACACATCTCTGGGGCAACGGTTTAATTATGCCTCATGCCAAAGACACACACAAAGTCACTTCCACAACAGTCCACATCTGCCCGAATCAGATCTCCCTTGTTTGAAAGAGGGCCTGTTTAATGTAACCAAAATGTGTTCACTTCAAAGCTGACAAGTACCATTTAAGTGTTCTCTTCCCAGACACTACTGGCCAAGAGTAAATAAAATACCTGTATACTGTATCCATAAACATGCGCTTATATGTGGTGTATGGTCGTGAAGAAAACACAGTGATATACAGCAGTTAATGTAAGCTAGCTATTTTCATGCCATATATTAGGCAGATGTCCTTGTTTTAGCAGGATGATAATAATAATAATTATGCTAGTAAAGTGTGTATTTAGCCAAACTTGAACCTGTTGTACTCACAAGGAAAAAACTCACTCCTGCATTTTTTTCTTGTTTTACTGTAGTCACTTTTATAAATGATTATTTCAAGAGGCCCACATTTAGTTTTGTGAGTGTGAAACAAGTCAGACCTAACTTTGATCTTCATTTTCAAAAGAGATTGGCTGTGCCACCGTGGTGGAAGGCTTGCTGCTCATTTCATACCGAACAAAAAAAAAAAAAAACAGGTTTCAGTGCATGATTTCTAGGGACAAGATTTGGAGATTTATGAATTTTGACAAGCAGTTAGCACCACTGAATGGGTCAGCAGTATTCAAAACTTTTAATACATTCATACATGTTTAACATGAAGCATATTCAGTGCAAATGAACTGTACTCCACACCACTGACTTAATGTGTTATACATACATACATACTTACACGGGCAAGTACTCTGAAAAAGACATGAAGGTCAGTAAATGATGTTATCATTTAGGGAATGGTTGGAGGTTTGAGATAGGAAGCTTGCTTCAACCATTTGTACTTTTTCAGAGCCAGCTGTAGGTGCCACTTTTATTAATTGCCCTTTTCTGCGCATCCCAAAACCCTCATGTGCTTGCCTCTTCAGGGTTTTCACATACAATTTCATAAAACTTAATAATACTAATTAAAACAAAAAAATGTAGATAATACTGGAACATTACTTGAAATGTACTTCTATCCAGAGTTTGACAGTGTCGTGCTTTAAATACCTCAATATACCAATATAAAAGAATATTGGAATGTTCTGAGTTTTAAGAGAAATTGAAATAAGGAAAAAACATGTTGGTACTAGTTATGACTTCTGACTATTTCATATTGTAGAAGCCCACAGTACAGTACAATTACATTATTTAACCTGTTAAGAAGGGTGACGTGGTTGTACAATTACTGTGTTGCATGCTCAGTGTACATCAGTACCAGAAATTGTGGCATTTGAGCTGTTTGGTATTGATTGGGAGTTAAAAAGCCAAATGACATTTTGCATGTTTGACAGGCCTCTAGAATCAAGAACCAAGCAGCTCTTATTGGACCAAAGCTATACTGTGCCTCTGCATTTTCTTCTGTTAGTGCAGTTTATTATTTAAAAACCCATATACCAAAATGGTGCTCTTCCTGCTTGGAAATTGAGTTGGAGTATTTCTCTGAAGTAAAGCACTGCTGCCTATCCAGCTTTTCTGAAAGGTAATATAAGTGGACAAGCTGATACTTCACTGCATGAGAAATCCCCGCTGGGAATGGTCCTTTTAAGTGCATGAACATTTCTGTTTGTGTTGAGCATCACATATGTGGATCCAGTGTCCAAGTGTAATACAGAGGCCTTTATCTGACTGGTAACCGATTTCAGTACAAGACCAATATACTGTAGGCCCTTTTTGTTTCTAACTGAAGCTTTTAAGGAGAAAGCACAAACACCAATAGCAGTAGCAATGGGAGACAATATTAACTAATCAACTAAAATGTAAATATTACATTTTTTTTACAGATCCATTTCTAACCTTTTATTAGTAGTAGCATTTGTTCTTCCTGGTGTCTTAATTCCTTCCTGTGTGGTAGGCCACATGATCAGATTGCATATAGACCATTGGATTGGAACTGAGCTACAGCTGGCAGTGATTTGTAATAGGTAGCTGCCACATTTACTTTTACTTCTGCAGCGTTGTCTTTTGAAATACCTGTGTATTCCAAATGAATGTATACAGTCAGCACTCAGATATCCCTTACCCAGATGCATGTCAGTTGCGTTTTACCACCCTTGTATTAAGAATAAAATCAATCCCCATTATATATATATATATATATATATATATATATATATATATATATATATATATATATATATATATATATTTTAGCTCAAAGAGCCAGCTGCCCAACGTTTCGATATGTTGTACATATCTTTCTCAAGGGAGCCTGTGTTTGAATCCAAACATTGGAGGTATTTATAGGTTTTTGACGGCATGACAACTACTTGTTATTGTTTACATTCAAATTCATGATTTATTCTTACATGATGTAATGGTGTTCTATATATTGTGACATCATTTTTACTTATATCTTTGAATCTGTATTAATTCTAATTAACACTACTTTACATAAACTTATATTTTTATTATATCATGCAATGCTGGCTCTGAGGATCAGTCTAGATTTGGCCTCCCCAGCGCATCAGCATGCACAACTTTTGAATGAATTTTGTTTATTTATTTAATGTTATATATATATATAGAGCTCGTCGCTTCAGTGTTACAATGTACTTGTTTAACCCTCAACCTTTTTTTATTTATTTTTTTATTTTACTTTTTTTTCCTGGCACAGCAAATCAGTCTTTATTATTGTGCAGATGCACAGCACTTCCTCCAAAAACAAAGCGAATGAGAAAAGCTACTGTAATGTAAAACGTTTAATGGAAACGTGTTTTTTTTAGTTTTTGTTTTTTTAAATTCGCTGAATTGCATTGCCTTTTACATTTCACCCAGTTCTGTGCATGGGTAACATTTTGCTTTCATTTTGCTGTTGGGTTGGTAACGGGGAATTTTACATTGATAGTACAATACGCAAGTGATATTTTCGGAATCATATTGTACTGTACCAACAGAACCAACTACAGTACATCTAAATGGATGCCTACTTACTTTAAAACACAGTCCTTTCAGCTATGTATTTTCTGACATTGTATCTTTTTTGTGTTCCCTGAAAAAACTGTGTTTGTCTTTTACTGCCGTGTGCAAACAAATTTCAATGAGAGAATCAATGAAATATGCTTCTGGATGAAAAACGAAACTAACAGGAGGACTGTCTTCAAATAGTAAGACATTCAGCACAGATTGCTGTAAATATCCTGCCTTGACCCTGCTGAATCAAATCTTCCATGAACAGTCTACCATCATGATCTATCTCTGGTTTTATGTCAGATATAAGAAAAAAATAAGAAAAATGAAACAGCAACACTGCAGAAAAGTAAAATATGTGCTACAATATACGTCTCCCTGTACAGTTCCTCAAACCCAAGTCATTTTTTTTCTTTCCGTATGAAGTCTGTGTGTGTGCAGTGCTGGGGGTTGTTTGGGTGGTAGGGGGCAGGTTACAACGTGATCACCTACATACACTCAAATCAGATTATTATTATTATTTATTTCTTAGCAGACGCCCTTATCCAGGGCGACTTACAATTGTTACAAGATATCACATTATACATACATCACATTATTTATTGATTTTTACATACTATTACCCATTTATACAGTTGGGTTTTTACTAGAGCAATCTAGGTAAAGTACCTTGCTCAAGGGTACAACAGTAGTGTCCCCCACTGGGGATTGAACCCACAACCCTCTGGTCAAGAGTCCAGAGCCCTAACCACTACTCCACACTGCTGCCAGATGAAATAATCAGATATGCGTTACATGTGTTTAACCGTCACTGAAGTTAAAATTTTATTGGGTCGGATATGTGAGTACTGACTGTAAAATACAAGCAAGATAATCATCAGAAAAATGGGAGGGGTAAGTGAGGGGTAAGACATTGCTGATAAGTGAGGGGTAAGACATTGATATTAAAATCTGAGTTATCAAACCTTACTTAAAAAAAAAAAAAAAAAAAAAAAAGTGTCTAACCTTATCCCTCCTATTGTCTTTTGCTACTATATTTTTTGGTTCAGTCATGGTCATGTATGATGCCTTTTGTTATTGAATGGCTAACTGCTAGTATTTCTAGTAGGCTGGTTCTTTTTAAGGAACCTTAAGGGTTAACAATTTTGAAAATACTTTGATAATACACAGAACCATTAGCAAAAAAAAAAACCAAAAACTTTTTGTGCATTTTTCTGTGGTATTATCACCATTACCTTTATGTCTGCATGTTCTAATCATCATTTTGTGCCCAAGTAGGCATACCGCTGTTTATTAATGTCAACATTCGAGTCTTAATCCTTCATGGGGTGTTTTTTCCTGTTCAGGTGTTTGCCATTTATCTTTGTTAATATTTCTAGTGCATGCCAGCTGGGGACAACAACTGTAGTCATCTCTGAAATTGGGCAGAATAACTGCATGATCATTTTATTACTCAGTTTCTGAGCTACATTGTTGTTTTAAAATATGCATTGTGGGAGGTGTGCCACTCTGTTTTAGCATTTTTTTTTCCTCCTCTTTAAAACAAACAAAAAAAACAAATAAAAAAGCCTGACTTTACTTAAGACAAGGAGCCTTTGTTTTGTCTTGCAAATGGCTTGTGGAATTCTTCAGTTCTCAGCGGGTTAACTGGGGAACAGGAGCTGAGTTGTAATTGGCCTATTTAGGGTATTTTGCATGTGAATGGTGTGCTAGTGAAGCATTACTAAGTCTGTTGTGAGCAGCACAGTGATTAGAATTTAGATTAGGGAAAACACTTTCTGTACTTTATCAACTACAGTAATTAGTTCAGTTGCTGGAAGTTAACTTTGAGTATCGATAAAGATGGACTTGCTTTCCGCTCTTCATTTGGCCATGGCTAGTCTGAGTTGTTAAAAGTGTGGTGCCTTTATATAAGTGAATGAGCATTTATGTACTTTTTGTTGCTCAACAATTTAAGGTAATTAAGAGAACCATGTTTTCTGTGCAAAGTTTAATCAGGAGATATGCATGCTTTGGGTAAGTGTACTTTCACAAGACGGAAAGGAAAATCGGATGTTAGATACTGTTTTTAGATCCCTGATTTTATAGGTAGTAATGTAGTACTATAATGTAGTAAGATGTTTTACTTGTGCTACTATTGCACCTGCTAACTAGAATATGTAACTGTAGATGTATTTTTTAATTATTTATTAACAAAAAAAACAGTTTTGTTGCACCAAAAAATTAATACTTCACGCAATTGAACAAAATGACACTTCTATGTACAGGTGCTAAACTTTTTTTAGGCTTGTATTGAGTAATAAACCTATATACTATTTGTCTTTTTTTGAATAAGTAGTTTAACTTTGCTGTGCCCTCTGAATTGAACTTGAATATAGGATAGCATACTCCTTCAGTATCTGGTTTTGTTTTTAAAAAAATAAAATAAAAAATAAAATTGTACAGCACTACATTGTAGAATAAATATTTGTACTGCATATTTGATTTTTAAAAAAAAAATCTATATCTAAATCTTTTTTTAATAAAGTTTAATGTATATTTTTTTGTACTATATTATCAATAATATTTTTAAATCCACTTCATTGTTTGTCAGTAGGAACAAGTAGAGGTGTCTTTGATTCATTTTATAGCAACGTTTGTTTTATAATTATCCCCCCCCCCCCCCCCCCCTGTTATTTTAACCCTTTTTAATTGACCTGGTGTGTTCTTTCCCATTTCAGCCGAGTCACCTGGGAGGTGAGATGGGTATGGGTAGTCCTGGGGCACTTTCACCTACAAAGCCAGGGTCACAGTATTATCAGTACTCCAGCATTAATCCCAGAAGACGGCCATTGCACAGCGACTCCATGGGTGAGCTTCTCTCCTAAAGCCATGGGCTTAAGATCCTTTTAGTCACTCCATTATATTAACCTGTTAGTCACCTCATCAGAGTAACCATCACTGTTCATCCGTTTGTGACATCATCGGGGCTCATTGTAAAGGGTAAAGAAGTCCTTTTGAGCATCTTTTTGGTTTACAAAATATCCTTAATGTTGAACTCCTTCTTGTGTATTCAGTACGTTTTTGGAAGGTTTACAAATATGCACAGCCACGCAAATGGCTTATTAGTTGAAGTCCTTCTTCCTTTATAAACCAGAACCATGCTGGTAGTAGAGAGAGAATACTCAATTGATAGAAATGCTTTCCACCTTGGCAGTGTCTCATCATGTCCTCTGGTTAATACAGTCGATACAGTTGAAACTGGGATAAAACGAAATATTTAAGCTTGAACCCACTGATTTTAAAATATAATTTTGTGGAAGCTACTTTTTGGCAAGTAGAATGAATACCCACATCTGCATTGTGTTTTGACTGGTGTGGTTTTAGCTTTGAAATGATTTATACATTACAACAAAGTAGTTTATAGTAATAAGTACCTGTAATATTTCATGGGGTTATTTTAAATATTTGTACGACCAGTTTCTGCTTTCCAAATGAATAAAATGATGGAATGTATTCATCATCATGCCTATGAATGGCTTAAAAAGAAAAATAGACATTCATTTCACAGACCGGAGGGATTTCCAGGTCTGCTTTCTCAAGCCATTTCATTAAAAGCAGTGATTTCTTTATATAAAATATATACACTTCTATATCTATATCTTTTCTTTCTATGCAGCTGAAGGGCTTTTGTCTGAAATGTCCTTTTGTGTACATCCAAAGAAAAAAAAAAACTTTTCTTACACATCCACACAAGAGAAAGAGAGACAGTCCTCTGCTGTCAAGAAAGAGATTTACACTGCACTCTCTTATTGTGTTATAAATTGGTCGGTATTGTCTCACGACTTCAACAACTCAACTATAGTTTTAGTTTAGGAGACTAGCCCACTCTTTATTTAAGCATCATTTTCTGCCATTTTGCTCATTTTTATATTGTTTTGGAGAAGTTTAGTCTGGCGGTTTCTCGCAAGAGTAGAATAAACATTTAATAGTTTGTCGTAATAGATCATTCTACTTAATTACCTTTTTTCCACTTTACAGAAGTTCAGACAAAGAAAGTCCGGAAAGTTCCTCCAGGGTTACCATCCTCAGTAAGTTTTAAAGTGCAATTTAATAAATGTGTACATTGTGCTTATTTGTTTATTTAGATAGTGAATGACTGAAGCCATGACAATTGTAACTTGACGTGGTTACCACTGTCAGTGTGTACAAAAATTAAAATCAAGTTCAAGTAAAACAATTCGGTTAATAAATAAATATAATTTACTGAAGAATTATTGTAGATTACACTTTCCTTTGATTGGAATTGGTCCATACATGTTTTTGTTTGCTATGACCCCATTCATGGGAATAAAATAAGTTAAGTATGAAGTCTGCAACCTTTACATTTTAAAGGCTGTGTTTTGAGCAAGTCTTCCTCGAAGCTGCGTTGACTGAGTAGCTTGCCTATTGTCCTCTGTGGCGTTAGCCGCAGAGTCTGATAAGAACAAACGGGTGGGAGAAAAAAAAGCTGTCTGCTGTTTTTATCAGGGTTATCAGCACTTTTTAGTAAATGACTCCTGTGTAATGCCATTTTTACCTTGCTGGATGAAAATAAAAATACAAATAAAAAATTAGGCTCTGCTGACCTTCATCTGTGAAAGCAGGTCCCATTTTTCATTTCATTCGTAAGTAGATGAAAGCTCTTCGACTTCAGGTACTCCTGTCTGGGTTCCAGTAAAATGGTCATGTAAAGGGATGTTTTTTTGTTTGTTTTTTGTTCTTATTACTAACTGTAGCAGCCAATAATATGGGATAACTGCAATCCAATATTTATGATAGTGAGTTCATACCAGTTTAAATGGTCTCGGTTCACAAGTGGTCTTTGTATGGTTTGGGTCGGCTTTGATTACAGAGCATTCACATTTACCGGACATTAGAAGTCAGGCATGAGATGCAGTTTGAATATTAATCTAGTTTACTGGTGAGGGCTAACCAGAAATCAGGAATTATAATAGGAACATTTTATCAACATAACCCTATGTACAGTACATCTAATTTTGTTCAGAACACGCATTTCAAGTGTTTAGGATTAGCTTGAATTCTTTTCAATTATTCTATAGAGAAGTTTGTAGATTTGTGTTGCTGTGCAATGCAGACACTGATTTGTTTACAAGTGGCAAGAAATACATAGTTTACATTTAAAAATGTAACTTGGTTTCCTTGAAAATGATTTGGAAGTTTTGTTACTAATGATGTTGCTTTAAATCGATGTGTCATAAAAGAACAACAAATGAGGTCGTATAAAGGTACATGGCATGCTTGTATTTCAGTATGCTATGTCCTTATTGATATTCAAATTATTATTATTATTAATAATAATAATAATAATAATAATAATAATAATAATAATAATAATAATAATAATAATACCACCAATATTATTTTTGTATTTCAATTGCATGTAAATGCTTATAAAATGAGACCATGCTTGTTATAAAATGGTCTTTTAAAACATTTATTTATTTTGTTTTTGTTTCAGTGTTTGTTTTGTTTGTTGCTTTTCCTGTGAATTTTTTTTTATAATTCTTTTAGTATATTTTAAGCACAATTAGGACTAACAGTGTGTAAAACAGATCAACAGTGCACTTCAGCAGTTCAACCAGCTTTGTTCATTACTTCAGTAAAGACTATGTACAGTATCTAACATCATCGACTATAGACAAGTGTAAAATCATTTTTATTATTCAAAATTTGAAAATGTATTTCCTGAGGTGCATATGGTATACAAAATGAAATGTTCACCTATCTCATAAGGATCACATGTCTACAAATGGTATTCCAGAAATATTCACTATTTTCAAAAAATATATATACAGTACTAAGTAAAACCTTTTTAAAATGTATTGGTGGTTGATATATTGGTGTTATTGCAAGGGTTTTACATTATTTAATGCCAATTACACAACAAACAGCATACCAACAGAACAAAAAGGTATTACTTTTTTTCAGTAAATAAGCGGTTTTTCAAAAAGAACTGTTTGTTTTAAAACATAATTGGTAATCAATGGATGAACTGAATACGACATTGTGTTTGTTATTTATTTAGGGAGCATTGCTTATTTAACACTGAGTTTATTTAACTCATTTAAATGAATCTAATAGACTGCTGAGACAAAGGGAGCACTTAAATTCTCATTCTACTTTTATTTTGCATTCTTTGCTTTGTTATTTTAATAATGCATGTTTTCTGCTAAAAGGTTATTTTTTTATTGATATCAAATACGGAGGTGTTCATAGAAGATCTTTTCATTATAGCTCGTTTATCTGTTGAATTGGATGTAAAATAAAGAATAATCATACAGAGTAGATTCATGGATTCATTGTGATGTCACACTATAGAGTTCAGCTCAGTATAAAAAGCTTTGTTCTGCAGAGTTGTAAGTCCTCTCTATTATGAAAAGAAAAGGGAGGGTCAAGACTTACTACAGTGTCAACAGTAGGAGTATTGTTAGCTACGCATTTTGAATGGGCTTTCCAGTAGTCTAAGGGTTTGATTATCTGAGATCCGTTACCATGAAGTCATGGAAATTCAGAGGTAGCATTTGAAAAATGTTCCTCCTGAGTGTGTTTTTTTTTTTTTTTTTTTTAATTTATTTGTTATTGGTTAAACAAATAAAATATGCAGTGCCATCTAAAACTACAATACATTTTTATTTTATTATTTATTTATTTATTTATTTATTTTTAAATAAAGGATTGGGGTGTTGATTGGAAAATGTGATTAGTGAGATGGTGACAGTCCCTAACCTTCTTGATAATGCAGTGAAATTTAAGTGGGAAAAAAAACCCAACAACTATTACTGCATCCCCCCCCCCCCCCCCCCCCCTTTTAAATATTTTCCTAGCTCCCATTCTATTGTTGGCAAAAATGTTTACAAAGTTAATTTACTTAAACTACAATTATCCTGTCACTTCAGGGAAACCTTGAAATAATGTGGTAATCAAAAGGAAATTAGTTCCCATTAGGCAGTGCAGTTTCACTGGTAAATGTATTTTTAAAGTACATTGGCTTTTTCTCTTCATCATTTAATGCAATAACTGATAAAGGCATTGTCATTTTTGATGGAATAATCATACCATTACACATTCACAGCACTGTGGACATCATACTGTGGGCACTGCACTAAATAATATTCAGATGAATAGTTTGAAACCTCAGAACTGACAGTGTGTTGGTATACACAATATATACAGTATATCAAGTTGTCATGTTTCTGGTATTCTGTGTGTTTTTTTTTTTTTTTTTAATGGTGGGACTGATTGGGTGTCTGTGTGTGTGATTTATTTTTTTTTTCTTAAAGAAAATGTTTTATTCTCATATGTTTAATTAGTGTTGGTGCCATCATGAATTCGGATATGTAAAACTCACAGAAAAACAAAAACAGACATGTCAAACATGCATATCTAGGTAATCAAAGTGTTATGTGTTTAATATATATATATCAAATATATATATATATATATATATATATATATATATATATATATATATATATATATATATATATATATATATAATTTATGTATTTGCTAAATTAAATCTGATTATATTTAAAGTAGACAGCGTTAATTAAATTAAACTGGGTTTACCAGGAGGCACAGTTGGGATTTACTGTCGTCTTGTCAAGACTCATCTGATGTGCTGTAAACCCTGAGCTCTTGTGCCCCCTTCAGAGTTATTCTGGTACTTATGTCATTTTATATTTATCTACTAGTATTCGGCTTTAATAAGAGACTAAATGCACAAACATTTTGGGTAACGAGTATCAAAGCTTGTGCTCTTGTTCATAAATGTTTGTTTGTTTGTTTGTTTGTTTTTATTATTGTTTTACACATGGGACTCTTGGTAAAAATTATGTTTTTGGAAACCACATTCACTGAATGAATACTGAATTACGGTTGCATTCTACTTTTGTTGAAAAACAAAATTAAGAACCCCAAGCCCTTGTGGATTTCTACTACAGTACACACAATGAGAGCATAGTATACTGTTATATATAAAGTGGTCTGTTTGCTGGGCAAGGATCTTTTAATCCATTTATTTATTTGTGGATAAAATGTGTATACCATGCACATACTGTGAAATTAAAAGCCTTTTTTTTATTAAGACACATTGCACATTAATGCATTTTTAAAAATTACAGACACCACTAGTTCATGTGGCTAGAATTGTTTATTGATGTTTAACTGTGCTCTTGTGGTTTCCACAATGTTGTCAGCATATGTCATGCAGTTGTATTTTCAGAAAATAAACCTTGCCCATACACACGCAGAGACTCAGAGTCCCAGCACTCTGTCAGTCCCTGGCTCCCTAAACATCCAGTAGGAAACATAAACTTTATTGTTTGCTAGCCTAGCTGGCTTCCCTGTCTCACAGTTGCTTTGCTCCAGAGATGCAGTAAAAAAATAAAAAAATAATATTTACACACATTGCAAACACACGATCAATGAGCCACATTATAAAGCTTCAGTTTAACTTCCAGAGAGATGGGAGTCCTAAGACTTACACATTTATGATCACAATGTACAGCTACGGCCAAAAGTTTAGCATCAGCTAGAATTTTAGGATTGAGACATTAATAAAAAAAAAACTATATGAACATAATTTTATTGAACATCATGTAATCCAAAGAAACTATGAAATGATAAAACAAATACTGAAAGCCATAATAGTATTACAGTATTTCATGTTAGATTTTGAAATGTCTTTTTTTTTTTTTTTATCTTTTAGCAATCTTTTTTTTTTTCGTTTACAAAGCGGTATGCAATTCAGTAAGTTACTGTAACATTGTTTAGCAGGTTTCATTTGACTTTATGAAGCAAAGTGAGTAAATTCTATAGGGTGATGCAAAACTTTTGGCCATAGCTGTAGATAACAGGATATCAAGGCAAGCCGGTAGCTTGACTGGTAACCAGAAGAAACGAGAAATGTTTCTACTATTGCATGCACATTTTGTCTGTGTAGAGAGCAGCGCAAAGTGCTGAAGCATCCTATAGAAAGTTAACTCTTGTGCCTAATTCCCATGGACCCTGCTGTGTTAGCCAATGCCCCCTTGTGGAGTTAAAGAGATGGTTATTATTTATCCCTCTGCCTTTCAGCTGTATTTTAACAGAGTGCCCAATTTAAATCACTTCACATGTCACTAATCGCTTTGGTATATTAAAACAGATTTTAATAATTGTAGACGGAAGTGGACTTGGCTGTTAAATGATCTCAACATTTTTCTTTTTTTAATTGAGCTCAGAGAACAGTTAACCTGAGTTTATATTATTTTGTCTTAGGTATTTGCTTTTTAATAAGTTAAAATAGATTAAAAAAAAATGTATATCATTAACACTAATAATGCTGTGGATTTAGTATTGTAAAGAGTACATATTCTGTAGTCTGAGAGCCGTACTCCTTTATTAACAAGACTCCTCTCCTGTATTGACTAGCCAGAGATATACATCCACAGAAAAAGAGCTCTAAATCTAAGTAAAACATGTAATAAAGAGTATTGTTTAGTAGTTTTGAATGGCCATTTTTAGAAAAAGCAAAATACTGGATTACTAACTGACATTTTGAAATTTAATAAGCTTTTGTAGTCTTCAGGGGATGGTCTCAAAATGTTATTAAAGTGTGTGTGTTTGGGGGGGGGGGGAATAATGTCTATGTTTGAACATAATATTAATAATTTTTTGTGAACATGGCAAAATCTTATTCTTTAGCATGGAAATTGTGGGGGTGGGTTGGAGGGGTGCTGAACGCAGCAAAGGTGCTGTGATGGCGTTTGGGTTTCCTCATGGAGCAATTTATCTCGCACAAAAGAACAAGCTGTTTTAATTTTTGTTTAAAAACAATGTTAGGCAACTGTTGCAAAATCAAGCCTGCAAGTTCAGTTAAGTAAAGACTTCATCCTTTTGTGTAAAGTGTGTTTTCCCGTTTCAGCAGTAACAAATATATATATAGTTCCACAAATGTGTTAAAGCAAAAAAATATACTATACAATGTGACAAGAAACTAACAATAAATACACCAAATTCTAAATATGACATGCTTTTTTAATTTTTATAAATAAGTCTTTTATATGAGACCTAGATTGCACTTTTTAAATGAAATCTTTTCCCAAGATTACAGTAGTTGGATTTGGCTATAGTTATGTTAAGGCTTTCTTAGCAAAGTAATATACTGCCCACATTAAATCTAAATGAAACTGTAAAAAATTAAGACATTTTAAAATACTGTACATAAATACAGTATTCTATGAAATTGTCATTATGTATTATCAGTTGTAGTTAATCCAGAGTATGTTACCCAAACCTGTAGTTTTGTAGACAATTTCCACCATAGAGTTGTACAGAAATAATTTATTAGGGAGGCTGTGTAGTCCAGTGGTTAAAGTAACAGACTTGTAACCAGGAGGTCCCTGGTTCAAATCCCGGCTCACTCCCTGACTCACTGTGTGACCTTGAGCAAGTCACTTAACCTCCTTGTGCTTCATCTTTCAGGTGAGACGTTGTTGTAAGTGACTCTGCAGCCTAGTCTCTGTAAGCCGCCTTGGATAAAGGTGTGTGCTATAAACAAATAACAATAATTACTCAACTTTTTTTTTTTTTCTTTTTCTGCTTCATGGTCATTCCTCAAAAACAAGATAGATTGGAAAAGTGTGAGGTTTGTCAGTCAACCTAATCAGTAAGGGTATGCAAGTTGTTTATACACACACAGAGAAACCAGCAGAAGTAGAATTAGATAGATGGAGAACAACATGGTGCGTGTATGATCTGCTGATATCAGTTAAATCTGCTAGTTTATATCAGACTGGTATGTTTAATACTATTTGCAGAGGGGAGTGCTAAATGTTTGTACTAACCTGTACCATGTTTTAGTGCAAGGCTGCCTATATCAAAATGCAGTAGAGATGTTGGTTTATTTATTTATTTTTTAAATGTATTTATTCATATAAAATACTTTAGTTTAGCTTAGTTTATTGACTTTGTGCCCGCAGAACCAGCACAGGTACATCTCAGTAGTGCAAGCACCAATACAAAGACCATACTACTAAGTAGACCATACCCACTAAAATATTTTATAGAAATAACATGTTCCACAAAAATAAATTGCAGCATATTATCAGAAATAGTTACATGTGACATGCAACAGTGTCTCCTGTTGTGTGCCGGCCTTAGTGAATGAAAAGTGCACCAATTCCAATCCTTAATTAGTTATACAAACATTTTCTCTCCAGGATAGAAGGGTGGGGTTTTAGTGAGAGGGCCTTGGAAAGAGCATTATTCAGTATAAGGTCTAATATTCCACTCAAAACACAAACAGTAAGAACATGCATTCATTTTATTTACATTTATATGTTCTACAACAAACGTATATCCGATCAGGTGTGATCTTGTTCTGTACAAATGTATCGTTATAGACCAGTGACAGTCACAGATTCTAAATACGCATCCTACACATAAAGCGGGTGCCACTAAAAGGGCAGGGCTCAAGAAAAAAAGAAGGTTGGAGCTCCTTTCTATTTCAACCTAGAAGAACATGACATTTCAATATTTCACAATGCAAGATTGTGTTTTTTTTTGTTTTATTTATACTGCACTGTAGGTGCTGATGCAGTAGGACATTCCAGCTTTCATATGTTATGCATATGTTATTGGCCGTTTTGTATTCAGCTGGACTTGATAACGACAGAATGAAAAGCAGCAGAATGATATGACGGCCCATATAACAAATGTTGTTTATATTCAACTTTTTGTTTTATAATTTTAATAAGGTTTGCTAATCTCATTCCAGTAATATGACTGCAAACTTGATTATCATCGGTAACTCATTTAAAGAGAAATCTACTATTTTATGGTTTTGATAAAGACTACACTATGGACACTATTGTGGTCCTGGGTTTCATTGTAATCAGACTTAATTTTGGAAACGCTAGAATTTAAACTGCAGAAGGCACCTTTTGAATTATCCATTAATTGTGGGGATAATTAAATACCGCTTGTGTGCAACAGGCTTGGCAAAGTAGAGCTAAAGCTTTTAAAAAACTTATTTTTTCTCAAATTTCAAAGGTTCTGTTTGTGCAAAAATCAGAGAATCACCATAAGGGCTGCTTTGCATTTTTAATTTAGTAACTAACATATGAATACATTTGCATATTAATTAGTTGCAGATTAAATCATGCATACATAATTGCCTCCTTACTGTGTTTAATGTTTGTCAAAATCTCCAGCCTGGGTTGATGGATGTCATTTGAAGATTACAATTTGATGTACCCTTGGAAATATTTGAGCAGATAATGCAAGATTTGAAATGGCAGAATTAGCTAAAATTATAGAACAATTACTAATAAATACTTGGAGGGAAAGGTGCAGTTCCTTTTACAGAAGATTTTTCTGTGCACCGAGTAATTCCCTATTCACAGTCATTAATGCATCTCTTAATTACCCAGCATATGCAGATTAACACTTTCAGCACTGGATTTCTTTAGTTCTACAATGTGTAAAATGAAATTAGTGTTTGTTTAAAATTCAGATCAGTTCATTAAAACAATTTGAACTTAAAGGATCATAAAAAAAAAAATACATGTTTTTTTTTTTGTTGTTTTTACTATAATCCTGTGCTTAAATTGTAAATGGTGAACAAAATAGGTGCATATATATATTTCTATTATGTGTTTGAGTTAAACTATCATTACCAATTGGTATAACATAAGGAAGTGTTTGTTTTTTTTTGTATCCATTTTGTGCTGTTGTATTATTGTATTGCCATGTTACAAAAGGTTTGGGCAAAAGATACAAAGGATTTGTTAGAAATTATATTTGTCGGTCCGTGATAGTGCATTGCTGTACCATTTCAAGTAGAGTGTGTGGTAGAAGTTTGGTTCAGGGCTTTATTTTATTTTATAGGGAAATAAAGGTATTTCTTGTGTGTATATATATATATATATATATATATATATATATATATATATATTGAGAAACTCAGTTTGAACAACAGTTGTGTTATTAATATATATATATATATTTTTACTGCAGTTTAGTTTCTGGACTTCAATAAAACTTAGACAATTTAGCACTAGGTGTTCTGGTGTATGCAAAAAAAAAAAAAAAAAAAAGATAAAAAACTAAAAAATATTTGACATGTCTAACTTTAGCAGTAAAAATAGTTTGCATATCTATACCTAAAGCAATTATATGTGTTAAACAACAATATTGCTGGAATATTTATTAATGTGTACTTTTATATGCAAAGATGCTGCAATTATCTGAAACATGCAAGTGTTCCAGCTCTCTGTTGTGCAGCTGAATATGAAGGATGAAAAAAAGCCATCAGAGATGGGGTCAAGATTGATATTTTACAGGTGTTTTTGCCACAAAAACAGCTGAACATTTGCTTTTCAGCAAGGTGTTGATACTTTATTAGCGGTCGGCAGATATGCTTGTCTCATGAGGAATGTGTGGTTGTCAGCTGGCCAGGCCAGAATTATTAACTACTTTAAAGTGGCGTGGTATTCAGACAGAGAAGCCCCTTGGTTGGTGTCAAAACTATCTGATGGGATTTTGTTTTTTTTGAGCATCACACGATCAGGATTTTCTTTTGTTTATATTAGCTGTGCTTTTTGTTTAAAAAATGGTGCTGTCGTTGCAGGATTTACATGTTTGTTTTCTGTGGCA
>NC_081190.1:35591054-35608554 GCF_902713425.1 Acipenser ruthenus | reverse complement strand
GCGATCTGATCTGGGTAGTGTCTGGGTGGTATGATGCTTCTTCCACTTTTTAATGATGGACTTCACTGTGCTGAGAGAGATAATCAGTGCCTTTGAAATGTTTGTGTACCCTTCTCCTGCTCTGTGCCTCTCTACCACTTTATCCCTGACTTGTTTTGAAAGCTCCTTGGTCTTCATGGTTGCTTTGGTGCATCACTATGTGAGTTGCAGCTTGAAAGTCTTTAAATACCCGAGGGAAATTATCTACAAGTTAAACCACTTTGAGTACAGGCAGGCTGAAACCATTTCACTAATTTTGTGGCCTTTCAAACAAGTCATTTGCACCTGAGCTGATTTAGGGTTGTAGTAACAAAGGGGTTGAATACTTATGCAACTGAGATTAATCTGTTTTTCTCTGTAAATCTTACTTATTTATATTCTATATTCATTTTTTAACTGTATCAATGTGGAGTAGTTTGTGTAGATTCTACATGTAAAGTCTAATTTGAAAGTGTCGTGGAGTACGCTCAGGTGCCAACAAAATGTGAAAACTTTGCAGGGGGGTGAATACTCCTGCAAACCACTGTATATATATATATTGGAATAGCCTGTGAAAAATGTGATGAAATCAAATATGTTGGAGAGACTGGAACTACTTTATATAAAAGAATTCAGAACCACCTTTCATTAATTAGAAATAAAAAAATGAATGAACCAATAGTACAGCACTTCACCAGTCAGGGACATGACATAAATGATGTAAAGTTTGTAGTATTAGAACAGCTCAAATTAGACAATGCGACATATAGAAGAATGAAAGAAAGTAAATGGATAAATAGACTGAACACGATTATGCCAGCGGGACTCAACAGAAAAGAATGAACTAATTAACTTCAATAAATATATAACATTTAAATAAATAAACAAAATTCATTCAAAAGTTGTGCATGCTGATGCGCTTGGGGAGGCCAAATCTAGACTGATCCTCAGAGCCAGCATTGCATGATATAATAAAAATATAAGTTTATATAAAGTAGTGTTAATTAGAATTAATACAAATTCAAAGATAGAAGTAAAAATGATGTCACAATATATAGAACACCATTACATCATGTAAGAATAAATCATGGATTTGAATGTAAACAATAACAAGTAGTTGTCATGCCGTCAAAAACCTATAAATACCTCCAATGTTTTGATTCAAACACAGGCTCCCTTGAGAAAGATATGTACAACATATCGAAACGTTGGGCAGCTGGCTCTTTGAGCTAAAATATATATATATATATATATATATATATATATATATATATGAGACACTCAAAAAAAAAATAAAGCATGTTCATTATAATATAAAGCATGCTTACAAAACATTAGACATATTTACTCCAAAGGCAGGACATTTGCAAATTATGTAATTATAGACACAAAGAAATGTACCACAAAAAAAAAAACTTGTTCCATGGGAGTAAAAGGCACTTACTTACACCTCACAACATAATTACTCAAAGAGAGTGATTATACCATGATGAGTAACTAACTACCATAAGGATATTGATATGAATTAAACACAGTAATCAGGGCCCAGATTTCCACACCTCCCATCTGTTGTTATAAAATTAAAAATAATTATGATCATCAAATTCAAAAGCAGTAGTAAAATAGATCGAGATAGAGATACAGCACACACTGTGATTCCCATCTGTGCTGTTATTTGATTTAAGCATCTCGCAGGATGCCTCAACACATCAAAACTCTAGAAGTCTTCTTTTGGACAACAGCAGAAAGAACCGATCAATTTATGCTTTTCTGACAATATTTAAAAAAAATTGAGTTCTGGCCAAAAACACAAAAATAAACACAAAATGTATCTAAAATGAAGCCATTTAGATAGTAGCTTTTCCAGGTTGCTTTTGTAAAGTAAATTAAGACAGCAATGGTCGATTATGCAACAGTATGTATTTTAACCGGCTGTAGCTCCAATAGTCACCTGTCTGATGTGACCTTCTTTACATTACACTCCACAGAGCAAATGAGCAGAACATGCAAAGACATGTTCTACCATTTATGTCAGTTTAATTCTTCATAATGTATTTTTATCTCAATAATCTGCTTGACAGTATATAAAGGAAGCTTCTCAACCTGACCACATTTATAAAGACTTCTAGTTGAAATGTTTCTCAAATAATTTTACTTCTTTTGCTATTTATACAAAGCTTCTGAAATTGGAATTTGAAGTATAATTATTCAACTTTAGCATTCTGCCTCCAATGAAGAATTTGAGTATTTCTTCCCCTTGCATTTAAAATCATAATATTTGAAACATGTTGTTTTAAAAAGTTCCAGCAGATTAAAAAAAACAAGAGCATCCACCATCTTGACCACTGTCAAGGATACGTTAGGCATTCATTGGTACCCAGAGGTTAATTTATTACCAGCAGAGGGCCTTCCAAAATCGGAAAATAAAGCTCTTCTAGAGAATGCTGGACCACATCAGGAAAAAATACCTAGAGGTTCATAATGAAATTCAAGCAGTGCGTCCATGTCAACAATCTCAAGTCCTCATTTCAGAAAAACACAAATTTATAAAACAACCGAAATGAAAACTCTATCATCAATGAAAATGTATGGCAAAAATGGGAACATATTTGTTCACAGAAACAAAACTGAAGCACACTGGGGAGTTGCATCAACCTTGTTCTGTCAGCAATATTGAGTATGCATACGAGCTGCATTCATTTTTTTGTAGCCCAACCTCTGCCAGTGTCTCATATCACCTTCTCATGATTTTTACATGAGAGAAAACATCCTTCAAATGCATTATTTTGCCATTTTTCAGTTGGCAAAATACAGACAAATACAAAACAATTTTTCAGCTCTCCAAATTATCTTTTACTGGATGTATATGATTATAATCCAGAATAATCTTGTAAATGAGATGTGAGTGTCAAAGGGTTATTTCCGAACAAACACTTAACCAACTTTTCTGTTACTAACTAAGAATTATTATTTTCTATGGTGCAATATTCAAGCAAAGGCTTGCTAAGTTAGATATAATACACCCTATAACGCCTTTCATTATAATGAACCTTCGGTTATAACAAACCTGGCCCCTGGACCCCAAATAAAAAATAAAAAAAAGATAATATAAACACACACTGTCAACATCCCGGTCTGTACGCAAGGAAAGCCACCTCCACAGTGAAGTCAATTATTTTGTCTTAATAAATAATACGCGCTGTGTAACTGCATCTGACACAAAAATAATTTTATGTTGCAACAAGCTGGAAACTACATAGATCGTTTTAAAAAAGCAGCAACGCAGGCCTGTCTCTGTTGTGAATATAATATGTCAAAAAGCAGCAACGCAGGCCTGTCTCTGTTGTGAATATAATATGTCAAAAAGCAGCAACGCAGGCCTGTCTCTGTTGTGAATATAATATGTCAAAAAGCACTTGTTCAGCAATCATGCGGCAAAGCAAAATTAATTAAAGAAGAAAAAACTAAAAAACAAAAAACTTGAGGATCTGGTTAACGTTTCATGTCAAGCTTTTCATGTCAGGTTCCTTTGCTTTTCAGTTTGGGATTCTTGCATGTTGGATTAAGATTTGCTGCACTTTGCAACGATTCATAGATTTTTGCTTTTTTCACTGCGTTTTAATTCTTTAACAAATGGGATAAAGCAATGGCAGAATACTGCATACATGAGATGAACAGGTACATGTATTCTACTTTTTATTCACTATCTTATCTCATTAACTTACTCCAACAGTTTATCGTTCATTTTGATTGTCCTTTCGCTATAACAAACCCCTTGGTATAACGAACAAAAGGCTTGGACCCCAACAGGTTCGTTATAGAGAGGGTGTACTGTTTGTTCTATTTTTAAGTCACTTTAACAGCGATGAAAGGTTTAGGAACACTTTATACTGTCTATGCTTGAACGCAACCTACAGCCCTTGAAATACAGCATGTGATTGCTTGCTTGATTTACAAATATAACAATATATATAACAATATACTGTGTATATATATATATA
Source organism: Acipenser ruthenus (assembly GCF_902713425.1). Classification (NCBI taxonomy): domain Eukaryota; kingdom Metazoa; phylum Chordata; class Actinopteri; order Acipenseriformes; family Acipenseridae; genus Acipenser; species Acipenser ruthenus. Next base: position 35,604,535 of record NC_081190.1, on the reverse strand, counting down.
TATAACTATATACTGTGTGTATATATATAACAATATACTGTATATATATATATATATATATATATATATATATATATATATATACACACATTCATGATATCTTCTATAGTTATTGATTTGAAGTTTTTTTAAGGCTTTATCTTGGGAACCACTTTTCTGATTTTAACTACACTTTGTATAGGCATTTGTTATGAACATACTGTAGGTATACTGTACAATGACTTAGTTTTCCATGATACCATACTCAAGTGCAATGGTTTTTATATCCTTCACACAGGATATGTACTGTATGTTACTGACAGATCTTCACAGGAAACATGTATGTCACTGACTTGCAGTAGAAAGATCACTGCCTTTGAAATGACAGCTTCATGCAGTTACATAACAGCAAGTTTTATTACTGGGCTTGGTTGGAAGTTGTCAAATTCCAAATAAGAAGGAAAAAAGGGTAAGTCATTGAAATGTGAACAGGAATGCGGTGTATCATAGCAAGGGATGGAGATCGAAAAACACAGTGTTGCTATACGATATTTAAAACAAGATCCCAATTAGGAATGGTGGCTTGTTCGCTGGATTTAAAGATGCATTACTGTTAAGATACAGAGGATTTAAAACAGAATTGCTAATTTTGGCGAAATGTAAAACGATGCCTACACACAAAAAAACCCAGAAGAATGGGCCCGTGACCATAAGGATTTCATTGTGAAAGGTAAGAAGGTACTTAACTTAAGTGTGCAAGTACTGTCGAGTTACTACTATACATATTTTGACAGAAAAAAAAACACCCAAGCATCGTGGAAAGTAACTAAAAACAATAATTTCATACAGTATATAAAAAGCGAAAAGCCCAGAAAAAATTCAAAAATAGCTACAAAATAAGCACAGCAAAATGAAATTAATAAAAACAGAAGCCCTACTTATAATATAGTGAAGTAAACAGAACAGCAGTTCCTTCTCCAAATATTGGATAAATATACTTTTCAAGTGATATTTTTAGGCCACAATCAATTATACCCAAACATCATGTGCTAAACAAAAGTGCTGTGGAGAAACAATATCTACAGGGAAACAATGCAAAAAAGATTTTCATAATAAAAATAAAATTATATAAAAAAAATATCCAAACAAGTGTTATTCCTTAACGGTTTTGGATACTATGACACTTTCTTCATCTGTTACTGCAACTCTTGCCTCTTTCTGTCCTATTGTCGACCGTCCTGCTCACTCTTCCCCTCGCCAGCCACAGCTATCCTCTACACTCCGCTCATCCTGTAATGAGCTGTGCACTGCTGAGCGGAGATGGAAGAGATTCAAGCTACCCTCTGATCTAGACCACTACTGCTCCCTCCTCTGCTTCTTCTTGGCAGCCCTCACCTCTGCCAAACACTCCTATCAATCTATCATTCTGTCCTCCATTAACAAGTCCTCCTGACTTTTCTCCACCTTTTCCTCCCTCTTCAAATCCCCACCTCCTCTCCAATCCTCCCCCTTTACACTTGATGACTTTGCCTCCTTCTTCTGCTCCAAATTAGAGTACATTCAGAAGGTATTCTCCAGAACATATTCTCCTCCCCCCTCCCCACCTAAACATATCCTGCCTACCTGCCCCCCTCATTCTCAACTTTCACACCTCTACAAGACTAAGACCATCGCTCCTTACTCCTGGACTCCAGGCCAACTACTTGCGCCCTGTATCCCCTTGCTATCCAATCCATTGCCCCCGCTAGTTAATCTCTCGGTCACCACTATAAGAAACATGCAGCTTTTGCAGACGGGGTGTGTTAGACTGAGTTGGAGAGAGGCTGTCACGTGTAAAACAAACTGCAAAGGAACAAAACTAATGCTACTTACTTTGAACCGTCCTGAAGATACTTGTGTCCTTTGTTTGTTTGTGTTTGTTTATTTTGGCCATCATGCCATTTTCTTTTGTTATTTGAAAGTTTGTTTATTATTTTGTAAATAAATACTGAGGGCAGCCAGCAGCTCATTCAACCCGCCAGTACATTGTTTGTTTAGATTCATTTCCTGGTCTGACGTCACCTCATAAACCATTCTGCGACAGCCCCCCACATCTCCTCCTGCATCTCAGAATGTCTCTCGGCTATCTCAACTTGGACACATTCACACCACCTCAAACCTCTCTAAATCTGACCTCCTCCACTTTCCTTCTGCTTCCTCTCACTTCTCTGACCTCTCCATCTCAGTCTCCCTTGACTATTGCTCTTTCTCCATCTCCTTCTGCTAAATGTCTAGGTGTTACTCTTACCCTCTCCTCTCAATACATCTCTTCTCTGACACACACTTGCCGCTTCTTTCTCAGCAACATTTTCTCACTACTTATTCCACCCAACTCCTGTTTAAGCTATTGTACTCTCCAGATTGGACTACTGTAACTCTGTCATTACTGGTCTCCCTGCTTTGGCTAGCCGCTCTCTTCAGCTCATTCAAAATTCTGCTGTTCATCTTGTATTCTCCCAACCTCGCTACTCTCATGCTACCCCTCTGCTTCTCACCCTCCACTGGCTACCCATCTCTGCTTGCATTCAATTGAAGACCCTTGTGCTTGCCTACCACTGTCTTCACCATACTGCCCCCTCCTACATCTAATCCCTCGTGTCTCACTACACCCCCTCTTGGCTACTCCTCTATGGGCAGACTGGTCATGACTTCCCTTCACTCCCCATTCTCCCATGCCCGCTCCTTCTCTTCCCTAGCACCCTCTGTGGTGGAACCAGCTACCAGAGAACTTCAGGACTGCTCCGTCTCACTGCCTTCCGCCTCCTCAAGACCCGCCCAGTTTAGACTGCACTTGTAGATCTCTTGATCTACCCCTCCTACTATGCTATGTATTCCCCTGACCTACGCACCACGTTACTGGTTCCTCAGCTGAGGCACTCTCCTTGCACTACTAATATGTAATTATGGATATAACTTGTTGTAATCCTAACTTGTTACATCCTATTTCATATTGTATTTTAGTTGTAGTATTTGCACTTACTGAAAACTATACAGTATTTAAATATTAATTTTGCATTGTAACCCTGTAACATCTATAAGTTACCTTGGATAAAGGCGTCTGCAAAATAAATAAATAATAAACATACTTCACAGTTTATTTTTCATCTACCACTAGGGTGCAATGGAATTGGACTCTTGTCTTATTCTAGCTGAATGCATGGCAGTGTACAGGGTATCAACAGTAGATTACTTTCTAAAGGAAGGCGTGTAGTTTGGGGGATGTTCAGTCCTGAGCTTGTTTAATAGACAGCATATGAGAGAATTAGAGCAGCTACTGTCTAATGCTTATACCCCTGTTCCTCGTGATATACAAGTTTCACAGCTCTGGCAGTGATCACTGACTGACCCTACTAGGTTATTACCTGTTTAAAACTTCGGAAAGAGATTTTTTTTTTAATGGCTGGTGATTATTTTTAGATTAAAAGCTTTCTAATGTAAAGCCCTTGGGTGAAAGCAAATTCTTGGTAACAGCACAGTTTCCTATATGGAAATGTATGCAAAAAGAGTGTTGGGAATAAAAGTATGAAACAACACTAGGGCTAAATTCTCCTATCCTTTAAGTTTTTATTTTTATTTGGTATTGTTCTATATTAATACCTAAACAGTGGTGCATCTAAATAATGCTGCTCTTCAAGATTATATTAATCTAGCTGGGGGGTTCCACCAGGGTTGAATTTTTGATCCACTTTACTACATTACAAATACATTCAAAATGCAACTGGACCCATAATAGAATACATGCTGCTCATTACATTCACTCCTTTTGCAGTTGTGTTTCTTTAAATGTATATATTTCTAAAGGGAAGTTTAATCTTGGTCTTGATTGCCAGCATTTATTTTATTTTTTTACAAAGTGTTCAAGTGGTCCACACACGCTAATAACTGCAATACACAAGTAGTATACCATATAGCATGTTAATAAAACATGTTTACATTTTATCATTGGGCTATGATTAGTTTCCTCTACCACCCCATCGTCCCAATATATATTTTTTAAAATAACAAGTAATAGTTAAGACATCATGTTTTTGACCAGAAAGCCAATATCAACTTACAACATGTTTCTTGGTTTAACAGTGCCTGATACTGATACTTCAAAAAAAAAAAAAATCTAATCGTTGATGTAAATCATACATATAATAATTTAGCAACTTCTTCAGTGAGATGTTACATGTCAGTCGACTACAACGTTATTGGGTCCGTTTTACAAATTGAACTAACAACAGTTTTCTCATTGCTGTATAGTAAGCAGTTGTTCCTATTCCACAGATACGAAGTTGCGAGTTGTGCTCTGTAATGACACTGAGTACGGACGTTTAACAAACTGGCAGCTGCGCTTTGAAAATTACGGTTCCAGTTCCATTCCCCGTCATAGTTTATTCGAGGACATGCAGGCTATAACGTCAACTGAATATTCCGGGACAACTGAGTATCACTCACGCGTATTGCACATTATACCTAAAGATGAACTAATATCCACAACTATCTCCCCCAAAAGACATGCATGTTTTACAAATTAAACCAGTCAAATAGTAATAACAAAAGCCAAACTATGTAAATAGCCTAATTAAAAAAAAAATTCTCAGTAAAAAAAAATGTTACATTCATTATATATATATATATATATATATATATATATATATATATATATATATATAACACAATTATATTATATATAACACAATTGGTTAATTTCCATCTACAATAAGTTGTAGTAAGGGTGCCCTTAATCCTTTGTCGAACTGTACAGAAAATAAACCAAATGTGCCCTGTTTATTCATTCGGAATCTCAAACAAAAACTCAAGGCGCACAATTACAAAAACAAATAATGTAAGTTTGGTACGAGTAAACCTGAAAATGGTGATGATGCTGGCACGCAGGCTTCTCAAATAAATTCATACACTGTAGCCCGTTCATACACTGTAGTGTAGCCCGTTCCTCTATGTACATCCACCATCCCACATACACATACAGGGACTACTTACCATATTCAGTTTTATCAGTTGGCTGAAATACAAAAAAAAATCTAGTATTTACATTTTTTGCAGGCAGTTTCAAAAAAAAAAAGTAATTGATATTTTGTTTTATTCGAGTTACAGCTGGTGAACCTGTTCTTATCCGTCCTTGCGATCTGTTAGCCCTTTCTTTTGAGCAATGATCTAGGTTATCACAAAGCAGCAGTGTCATAGATAGCGAATGCCTGCTCCTACTGTATCTCTCGGTTTTCCTTGCTCGGTTTCTCCTCTTTCTGTTTTGAACTCCTCCACCGTAGCGCAGCCCCCACAGCAATGACGTCATCGTGAAACCCGTCAATCAGTCTACAGCCACCTGCTTACCCAAGCGCAGCAGCATCAGTGAATGGAGCTTTTTGAACAGTGCAAATTCCGTTGAGTACAATTCGTTTTTTTGGGTTTTTTTTTTTTTAACATTTTCTCACTCTGTATCAGTGTCACGGACACACGCCTCCACGCATACTAAGTGGACCAAGAATAGCTGTATTTGCTCTTTAAATCCATTTTTTTTCTGCAAATGTTATTCTATGGCATAATGTGGTGATGTACGTGCCAAAAGGAAAAGCAAATCTGCGATGTCCCTCAAGATTCCCGACAATATAAATCTGGCGCCTCGCACGCTGCAAACCAGCTTTTCTCTAGCAACAGAACTACAGTACTGCTAGAATTAAATGTAATTTCATACCCACCACAGCCACAGGCTTTGCTAGCAACACTGTACTGGACCTCTGCTGCTGAGAAAAGCTGTTTTGCAGCGTTTCAGGCGCCAGTCCGGAATCTCGAAGGACACAGTAGATTTGCTTTCCCTTTTGGCATTATCAACATTGTATATCTGGATAGTAGGGGGTATAAAATGCATGCCTAAATAATGAATACAATATTGATCACTTTTCTCCTTTCCTCCGAATTAGGCACTACATAGCCCCTCTTCAAATCTGCATCTGATATGGGTACAGAGCTGGAGCTAGGTTAGAAGGGGTTCCAGAGAGAAATTAATTACATTTCACATGCTCCTCCGAACCACTGGAGACGACTTCTGTTAGAGAGTGTGGAGACTGGATTTCTAAAAATGTAATTAAAGCAAAGCACTGTGCTTATATAATGAGAATAGGCCAGAGGTCAGAAATGCATACAAAAGGGCCAGTCCCAGTGGCTTATTTTATGAAAGCACCACTGCTGGATGCAGGGAGAGTCTCGAACAACAGCTGGCACTATCTGGTTAGGGAGGAAAAACAGTTCACCTCATCGTCCTTCAGTGGCTACTGACTTGGTAGCTCAGTAACATCTGTGGCGTAGATAACAGCGGGTGAAAAGAGCCATTTGGGTTGACAGCGTGAATGGAGGTTGGCGAAATTATATTGTTGCAAATGAACAGACACATACCGGATATCCTCTACGTCAAAAGGGTTTATACAAAATCTAAAGCCATGCCAATGAAATATCTTGAAACCTAAGTAAAAAATAAACAAACTAAAAAAGTATCACTGTAGCACTTTGTTATAACAAAAGCTATTGGAGTAAATGTCAGTGAACATAAAATATTTAGAAAAGAGACTGTGTTATGTGTTTGCAACATAGGTAACAATAAATGTTTATGAAAAGCTGGAACAAAAAGCACAGTATTGACTGTTGAATGGAAAAGTCAGTACTGATTACCTTTTAGATTTAGAGGTATACACTGAACCTAATATTTGATGCACAGTAGAAGGGATTGGCTAATACTGAACAAGCAATAAAGAAAGATTTATGTTTTATATTGATTATTGTTGGATAAGATTTTTTTATTGAATCTTGATGTCATGTTTTTATGTATTATTTATATATTATCTGTATCATACAGCTTCCCAAAGTAATTTGACTACCTTATTATGATACAGTCATAATGCATTCTTATTATTTATCATTTTTGATACATTTTTTACAACAAAATTGGCTTATTTTTGAACAAGCATTCATTTAGCAAATTGTGATTGGATTCAAAGTACAATTATTATTATTATTATTTATTTCTTAGCAGACGCCCTTATCCAGGGCGACTTACAATTGTTACAAGATATCACATTATTTTTACATACAATTACCCATTTATACAGTTGGGTTTTTACTGAAGCAATCTAGGTAAAGTACCTTGCTCAAGGGTACAACAGCAGTGTCCCCCACTGGGGATTGAACCCACAACCCTCCGGTCAAGAGTCCAGAGCCCTAACCACTACTCCACACTGCTGCCCTCAATATGTTCTTTATTTATTTATTTATTTATTTTTACAGGGGACAGCTGTATGTATAAGTGACAAGACATCATGATTCAGAGCTGGGCTCCAAATTCCATTCTGAATCCCAGCATAAAGTATTCCTTACAGTGTGTTCCAGTGTGTAGCTTTAGACTGATACATATATTCACAATGTCATGCATATAAGTGGACTAAGTATAAACACTAGTCTGGAATATAAAGAGGTATGATACCACCAGAATAATGTTGAAAGCAAAGACCAATGAACACTTTGACATGTTTGAAGTGATTTACCTTGATGGCCATCATAACTATGCGGTACATGTAAGTAGTATTTGTAAATATGGGTTTCCATGGTAATGAATATTTTGTAAAATATGTAGGCTAGTGTTTGAATTTAATAATATTTTTGAAGGAAGTCCCAAACATTCTCTATGGTCTGCGTTGTGTCTTTTCTTAGGATGGTGCCAGCACACATTGGCTAAGGCTGGAGATACATGTGCAATTTATTAAGCTATTTATTCTAGGCAAGTGAATTGAAAATAAGAATTGTCCACATTTATTGATTGGCAGTTACGGCTCTGATTGGATGTTGGATCAGGTATAAGGGTATTGGGATCAGAAAACAAACAGCCTTTCCACACTACCCAAATAATACACGATCAGGATGCACTGAAGCCATGTTATTGTGATTCACTTCATTCACAGTCAAGTTTTCAATATGTGATGATGGCACATTCTGCAGGTGATGCAAGAGATCTGTGGAAAAATATCTCATTTGTAAGGACATTTGTTACAGCTAGAACAAGAAATAAATACAATTACAGTGGAATTTTTTTCTCTAAAAAATGTGAAATGTTTTTTGTTGATGTTTGTATTTTTTTAAATTTCCTTTACATTGTCCCGTTGACATCATGAATCTAACAGTTACAAAAAGCAATATATATATATATATATATATATATATATATATATATATATATATATATATATATAATGAGAATATACACACACAAATCAGGAGCTGTGAAAGTATGTGTTCAAATTGTAAAAACAATGTGACAGACTGTTCCACCGATGCTGGAATAAAGCACACCCAGCAGGTATTTCAAAGACGTTCAGTTTTGAGTCTAAATACTCAAAGGGGCATGCAGCCTAAACCATAACACTAACCCTAAACCACACTGATCCTACTTGAGCTGCTACCAGTACATCATTTTGCTGTCAGTTCTGACCTCAGCATTATATACTCTCTCTGAATTGTAAAACTGCCTGCCAGCTAACCAGGCCTCGGCTTGGTCTAATTTCAAAAGCCACCTTTCCTTACCACGTGCTCATGCCTCAAGCAAACCAAATACTGATTCGAAAAAGTTCCTTAATCTTATGAAAGGACACGAAATCTCGTTACCAGAAAGTAAAAGTCATATCCTACACAAATAAAGGAAGAATTGCTACTTTTCCTATCAATGAACAAAATACAAAATGACAGCGTTACAAGTATAAAAATAACTGCCACAAAAATATCAGCATTCTGTATCTTAACTGATATGACTTTGTAAAGTACATAGCCTCAGCGTACAAGGAATACCGCCCTCAAGCAAGCTTTGAGAAAGATGACCAAAGAAATGAGTATCTTTTGTAACCCTGATGTAGAAGTGAAATACATGTCCTATTCTCCTTTCTTGCCAAGCTCTTAGGAAGCAACTGCTGTTTTGTTTTTTATGCAAGAGCAGCCCGTAGCCTTTCTAGCTGTAGTTCTGGGAACAAGCTGCTAACTCCTGTCCCCGTTCTTATTTTCTCTAACAAGGTAGAATTCAATTAACTTCCAGGCAGGCAAGCAGTCAGCTTATTTTTCAGTAAAAAACACCACCAAACAAACTTCCTTAGCAACCCTGGGGGGGGAGGATTTGGGTGTCGGTAGACCACTATTAGAGGAGTGCCAGAATATTAAAAGGGCTTTAAATATGGAGATATTCCTCCACTTGGTAGAACAAAAATGTGTTTGTATTTTTTTTAAGTCTCTAATATAGGAAAACAAGTGTTGTATTACATTTAAATGTGCTTTACATATTTTGCAAGCTGGCTTCCATGGTAACCACCATAAATTGGAATCACATTCTTAGTTTATATAACTACTTATATCTGGTGTTTTTTTTATTATGGTATCAAACCTTTTGTTTGTATTTATCAGTTATACTTGACTTATGCAAATTAAACACTTTCCTTGTGTTCTATCATGAAGCTAGAATTTAACAGAACAATTACATTTTTTCACTTTTATTTAAGTATATGACATGCCACATAGAAGTGGAATATACAATACATTACCCTCGCAACAGTAATTTGTTGGAGGTTAAAAATTAAATGTCTAGAACATGTTTGCTCCAATGCTTTTCTACACATCCTTCTACTGTGTCTGTGCTGTGTATTTCATTTTTGGTTCTTTGCGTTAATATCGTTGAATAAAATATACTGCTCCTGTATAATTTGGAAGAGTTCTTTCATCGTGCTTAACCTGAGTTTGCTACTGTAGGTGTGGCTATGCTTTTAACAACAGTTGTATGTGTGTGTGTGTGTGTGTGTGTGTGCGTGTGTGTGTGTGTGTTTTAAGCAAGGGCTGCATCTTCAATAGCTGTGAACCTCAGAATACAGTTAAAAGCATTCACAATATATAAAGAACAGTGAGTTACATAATGGCAAACACTATTTCCAGCTGATCATATTGTGAGTCAGCATTTTTCGCAGAGGGGAATGTTGAAGGTTTTCAGTTGAAAGCAGAAAGGTGATACAGATACTATCTGCCAAGAAATAGGGAACCAAAACAATAACAAGATGACTTTGTGATTTCAGTCCAAGGCTGGATATACCCATGTGGCAAAACAGAGCTCTATTTAAATGAATTGAAGTCAAGTAGTAACAGAAATACACACACTGGTAACCTTCATAACCACTGAAAAAATATCCTTAATAAATCTTGGTACCAACAGTTGTATTAAACTCAACCTTGAAAAGTTCACTGTGATACAACATACCAAGAATAGTATGGTAAACAGCCAAAATTTGTTCAGCTAAATATAGTAATAAAGACCAAAAAACAAACCCGGTATGGCAAATCTATGTTGCATAATGGGCAAGCATGGAATATCGCTACTAAATCATTAATTAGTAAACCTGTGTATAAAGCATGGTAAAGAGTGAAACTATATTCGGCATTAAGTGTAATAATATAGGGCTCATTTGGCTGTAATTAAAGAATATGAGGTTCTGACATATAACAATTATCATAGCTTACCATGTGCAAGGAACTATTATCTAGAAGTTATCAACCATGGGTCCCATTCAAACATTGAGATTAATAAAGTGGGAGTGCTTAGATCCCTTTGCCATTTAAGTTTCTAAAGCAGTACAACATACCTGTGTGCTCTCTTGGAGTACTTCATTGTTCTTTTTAAGATGCAGTGTCCTCCAGTGTACTCAGGATCAAAGGCAAGCAATTTGAGAACACTGCACATTAGCCTGAAGCTCCAGAACCCTGCACTGTTTGAAATTTGAAAGCACTGTACAGCACTCAAGATACGTTGGCTTTTAAATTATTATCACAAATAACTTTAACCCTTTACTCTCCAAAATTACTATTAAGGAAAAGGGCTTGTGAGCTGATTCGTAAATGTATTTTTTTCTTTTTTGAATCCTGTGCAACATATACAGCATTTGAACGTGTACTTGTTCCTATTCACTTTAGGGTTCTGCAAAGTTGAAGAAAACATTCTAAGAGTTTACAAAAAGAGGTGAGAACTAAACCTAAAGATTTATAACATATAAATGCAATGTAATAAAAAAAACAGTAACTGTTAAGCTGGAAAGGCAGATTCATGTCCTGCTTTACCAACTAAGGAAAAAAAAATATTTCCAGATGAATGTCTTGGCAACTCAGCAGCCAGACAGTGTCTCTCACGTAAGAAAAAATAACATAAACATATAAAAAAAATATAATTCCTGCAGTTCTTCTGTGTCATTTTCTATTGTACTCTTTTTCTGAATAAAGGTGCCTTTTGACTTGGGTTGTGCACACCCCTGCTCTGTAACTCCATCAACACTAAGAGCTAGATTCTCAGAAGTACTTATTTCCAAATCATCATTAGCATGATTTCTTGAGAAAGGAAAAAAAAAAACCAATAAAGCTGCCAAACCAGAAATAAACAACTCAGACATTTAATTCAGGGGCTTTAAGTTGTTTGTTATCCATTTATAAATTGTAATTGGTGTTTTATCTTTAATGAAAAAAAGTGCTAATGACGATTTGTCTAAATAAATGAAAAAGACAACCTTAGTATGTCGTTTCAGTGCCTTATAGGAAAATGTTAATACAAAACTGCAGAGAATTCCCCAGACCAGAACTGGTTAACTGGTCTGCTGAGTGGAGTTATTGTACTGGACCTCTGCAGTGTTGAAAGAAGTTATAAAACGTTTGCCAAGGGAGAGCCTACACTGCCATCAGGCACTTCCTCCCATGTCTGTGTTTACTGCAATCACTGCGTAAGCACAGAGGTACTTCTTCATTACTTTTACATTAGGGAAACCCATTAATATCATAGTATGCTTCCAGGAAAAGTGGTGTTAGAGTGTTACACATACAACCCATATTGTCTCAGGGATAAGAACATAAGAACGTTTACAAACGAGAGGAGGCCATTCGGCCCATCTTGCTCGTTTGGTTGTTAGTATCTTATTCATCCCAGAATCTCATCAAGCAGCTTCTTGAAGGATCCCAGGGTGTCAGCTTCAACAACATTACTGAGGAGTTGATTCCAGACCCTCACAATTATCTGTGTAAAAAAGTGTTCTGCATGCCTCTTATCTAATCTCCATTTGTGACCCCTGGTCCTTGTTTCTTCTTTCAGGTCGAAAAAGTCCCCTGGGTCGACATTGTCAATACCTTTTAGAATTTTGAATGCTTGAATCAATCACTGCGTAGTCTTCTTTGTTCAAGACTGAACAGATTTAATTATTTTAGCCTGTCTGCATACGACATGCCTTTTAAACCCAGGATAGTTCTGGTTGCTCTTCTTTGTACTCTTTCTAGAGCAACAATATCCTTTATGTAACAAGGTGACCAGAACTGAACACAATATTCTAGATTAGGTCTTACTAATGCATTGTAAAGTTTTAACATTACTTCCCTTGATTTAAATTCAACACTTTTCACAATATATCTGAGCATCTTGTTGACCTTTTTTATAGTTTCCCCACATTGTCTAGATGAAGACATTTCCAAGTCAACATAAACTCTTCAATTTCAGTATCTCCCATATGATATTTATAATGCACATTTTTGTTGCCTGCGTGCAGTAACTTACACTTTTCTCTATTAAATGTCATTTGCCTTGTGTCTGCCCAGTTCTGAATGCTGTCTAGATCATTTTGAATGACCTTTGCTGCTGCAACAGTGTTTATCGCTCCTCCTATTTTTGTGTCGTCTGCAAATATATAAATAATTACACTTTAGTGTTTCACCTTACTGTTTTAGCTTCAGGGAAAACATATAGTGGAGACAGACTACCAAACGCAGAACAGAATTAGAGTTAGAATGACAGTGTGCTGTATTTTTGTCATCAGTCAGAAAATGAACTGGGAATGCATTGTACTGTATCAGGTAATGGTTGCTAATAGAAACACAAATCCTCTGGAATCTACTGGTAAATTGGTGAACAGAAAGACTAAATCATGGCTGTCCAAACTCAGACCCAGGGTCCAAACACGGCCCACAGACCTCTTGGATATGCCCAGATACACTTTCAAGTAACATCAATAAGCAGCCAGCCTACAACCATTGGTATACTGTCTGAAGGTACGGAAACATAATCTCTGTAAAATGAATGTATAAGGTTGACATTTAGTTAGTGGTTAAAATAATCATCTTCCTTAAAGGCAATCTGCCCTAAATGAACGGATTCATACAATGTAGGTGTCTGATAATCTTTTATTCACAAATGTTTGTTTGTTCCAGTAAAGATAACACATCGACTCAGCGTCAGCTCTTTGTGGATGGTAACACAATAGAAGTGACCAGTTTGGGTAAATACTGGCAGCTAGAGGAAAAAAAAAAAACATGAATATTCAGTACACAACAAATAGGCAACAGCTCTGTGCTTTAGAAACTTGTTTATCAAACGTTTCATCACCACTGCCTTGATAACAAATCTAAAAGTAGAACAATGA